>NC_089839.1:14645652-14805961 GCF_035609145.1 Eleutherodactylus coqui
TAACATGCTCCCTGACCTACTGACTGCAATCCCTGCTAGCCATCATAAACCGCTCCTGTAGTCATACTGATCCTGCCGTCACACGGCTGAATGTCTGACCATTGTCTGTGTAAAGCATCCCTCACTCCCCACCTCGCCATACCGTCTGTATCCCCCCATTATCTGTAGTATGTAAGCTGGTTGGAGCCCCTCACCCCTACTGTCTCCGTCAATTGATTACTAGATGTAACTGGGGTCTTGTAAGACAGTAGAAGAAAAATAGAAGAAAAAAAACCTGAACAATTAGAAAACCCGCTATATTTGGTATCACCGTGTATATAAAGCTGCAAACTGTTAGGATCTCACAATATGTATCCCATATGGTGAAGGCTTTACAAAAATTAGGACGGATTGCTAGAATTTCAGGTTTTTTGTTTTTTTGTATCCCATGTCTTAAGCTGCCTGTCCACGGGCAGCCGCCGCCCGGGAGCGGGACTGCCAGGCGGATCTCCACTGTCAGCTGTCGGCATGCCGCGAATTGCCGCCCGCGAGCGGAGAATCGCAGTGATTCTCCGCTTGTGGACGGGGGGTGGTGCTTTCCATAGTAACGCTATGCAGAGCCTTCACAGCGCTCCACGTGGCCGGATTATCACTGCAAGGAACGCAATAAAAACCCGCCCGCGGACCGGCAGCCTTCATAATTTTGAACATACGGACATCCTTCCCAAAATGGCGGTAGTAAAAGCTGTAGCTCACCCCGCAATGAGAGCCTTCATACGGCCCGAGGAATGACAACATAAAAAACAATCGCGAGTCTCAGAGCAGTAAAAATATAAAAACCATAAAAAAATAGAAATGTTGGTGTGACTGTAGGGGTACGGACCGGGGGGCAAAGGTCAGATGTCGTCATCACTGCGCTGTGAACGCTGGAAAAACTGCATGTTTTTTTTTTTAATTTCTCCACACTTTCTCCAAACTTTAAAAAGTTTTTAAAGTTTTTATCGCACCTCATACATTAAATTGTACCCTTTAAAAAGCACAACTCGTCCCGCCAAACACAAGCCCCGATACCGCTCCGTCAGTGGTGGAATAAGAGGGTATGGCTCTCGGAAGGGGAAGAAGAAGAAACGGAAATAAAAGTGATAAACCTCTCGTCCTGAAGGGGTTAAGAGGCTTAGCTACAAGAGCTGGCACCGTGCGCCTGCTTGATGCCACGTGAGCCATGGCGCCGCGCCAGGATGATTCATCTGTAAACAGCCAAAGCGCGTTATATACGGAATGAGAGGTTCGGTATAGCGCCTACTAGGGGCACTCGGCCATATGGAAACCACTCACCGCCATGTACTAACGTGCGCCAATCATTGCATCCAACTAGCAGACGTTCCGGCTTCTATCTTCTTGCTCGCACTAATGTTTTATTTACTGACTATAAGGACTATTGATCCGTTTTGATCTGACCGGACCTCATTGGAAGTCGCTCCGATCGCTGGATTTTCCCACCTAATGTGGATTCACACTAAAACTGATCCACGGAAAACTTGTCACGTGATTTTATGCTGCACGCCGGGGTCACGGGGAGAATTACCGTACAGTGAAGCGCCAATCATGAGAGGGCCGGGGGGCCGGTCAGTGCACTCTATATACCTTGTCCGGTCAGTGCACTCTATATACCTTGTCCGGTCAGTGCACTCTATATACCTTGTCCGGTCAGTGCACTCTATATACCTTGTCCGGTCAGTGCACTCTATATACCTTGTCCGGTCAGTGCACTCTATATACCTTGTCCGGTCAGTGCACTCTATATACCTTGTCCGGTCAGTGCACTCTATATACCTTGTCCAGTCAGTTGCTGTCGGTTCTCACACATCACATTCGTGTAGTTGATAACCCTAGTCCTCACATCACATTGGCGCCCTCGCCATCACGTGTGTTGGGTACCTCTTGGATAACGCAAGTTGTTATTGACTTCAGAGATCACACGGTGATTGGAGTCGTGTATCCGTGTACCCGGCGCCGGCTGCAGATACAGGAACAGCTGCTGGATTTGCTCCGGATATGTGATTGCTCTCTGTAAAGGCCCATTTAGACACAACGATTATCGCTCAAAATTCACTCAAAAGCCGTCTTTTGAGTAATAATCGTTGTGTGCACTGACATCATGGAGTTTTCGTTCTCCCGTCTCTCATCGTTGTCTTTCAGCATGCTGAGGTTTATCAGGGTTTCACAGCAGGATACAGCTGATACTATTGTTTCAGCTGTATCCTGCTCTCTTATAACGGGCTGGGTATAAAGAACAGAGCAGTCCAGCTGCCTTCTCCATACCTGGCACGGAGCGCTCGGCTGTATAACAGCCGGGCGCTCCATGCAGAAAACAGCTGGATGCAGAAGACAAGTGGGGCCACCCCGCTTGTCTTCTGCATCCTCCTCCCGCAGCGCTTTGCTGTATGACAGCCGGGCGCTCCCAGTGGGGAACAGCTGGATGCAGAGAACAAGCGGCCCCCCGCTTGTCCTCTGCATCCTCCGCTCTGAGCGCACGGTGATCACTCAATGTTTGAGCGATCACCTTGCGCTTAAATGACACAACAATTATCGCTTAAAAGATATCTTTTGAGCGGTAATCGTTGTATCTAAATGGGCCTTAAGAGGAACCAAGTCATCTTGGCCTGAGGAAGAGCCCTGAGTAGGCTGTAACATTATCGTGGTTAGCCAATAAAAAGTATCTTATCTACAAGCTTGTTTCTCTCACATTTTGCTCTGCGGTACAAAACTTTGTTTTCTTTTTGCTATGGATTGAACTCATGCGGATTTCTGTCCGTTCCTTGAAATGGGTGAAATCCACAGAAATCCTCGCCATGGCTAATCTACAACTTGTGCCCGAGGTCTTCCCGATGGCGGCCTACTGCTGTGAGACGCTGACATGGAGGATAGCGGACAGAAGAAATCGTGATGCTTTCCAGCTGCCTTGTTGGAGAAATCCCTGTCTCTGAATCCCCTGGACAGCGAGGGTCACCAAGAAAGCGGTGCTGGACCGTATTGGCCCAGAGGGATCCCGCGAGATCACTAGAGACTGACTTAGTCTGGACATGTGATGAGGGCGAATCCGCTGAAAAATGAGCTGCTACTTGGAATAGTCAGCGGTAAAAGGAAACGGAAGACAAAAGCCACGTTGGCCGGACACCAGCAAGAAGGACGGGGGGCGGACATCAGGCGGCCGTAGAGAAGCATGGGGAGGACCGGCCTACAGAGAATCCAAGAGTCGGATATGACTGAACGGATGGAATTGGCATGAGGGCTTGTAAAATATCTGCGTGCGTTACGGGCGGATCTCGGGTGGATTAGCTGTGACTTTCACGCCACTTTTTGAAAAAGGTAAAATCTGCAGTGAAAATCCACAGGATAAATCGATGGCCGCTGCTTTTATAACGGCACCACTGGGAAACTGGTAAGTAAAAAACCCCAAAAAAACCCCAAACTAGACTATTCATGCCTTTTGCACTCCCAGCCCTGCTCTGGTCCCCACTCATTTCTGGGTAGGCTCATAGGCCATAGGAACAGTTCTTAGAAGAGGGTTTGTTGATTTCTATGGTAGAGTGTTGTGGATATGCTCTGTGGACTGTGCAAGGAGGGGGAGGAGGTGAGCTGTGTCCATCAGAACAGGAAGAGTCCACTATTATTTGGGTAAGTAGTCTGTGTGAGAACTGCAGGATTTAAAAAAAAAAAAAAAAGATTGTGATATGGAAAATCGCCAGAAATTTGCGCACTGCCATACGGATGTACGGATTTCTGTTATCCATTCTTTATGCACAGCCAGATAACTGGACCAATCTGCTCCGATTGTGCCACATAGGTTAATCTGGTGCTTCGGGAGGCTTTAGCCCGGTATCGCCCCTCTCAGGCCGCCTGCAGTTCTTGATATAGTCACAATAAATTGAATATAATAAGATTGACTATCGAGGCATCCTGCGGGCACGGTGTAGGTGCCACACTTGGCTGGTACAATCTGCCACAACATGAAACAAGTGCGTTGTATTCACACGCCGTGGGGAGTTGGAGATATTCCTTTTTTTTTTTTTTTCCTGCCGTCTCTGAGATCTGGGAGCTGTTTGTCATTTTATAATGTGGTATTGTATTCAAATAAGCTGCCGGACTGCTGTGCCTGCTGATCCAACATAACAGGAAGAGTCTTGTGAAGTCAGTGGAAAACTTTGAAGCTCTGCCTGTATCCTTCCATAGACCGGTGTCCCTCTGGCGGCCAGCGCCCTCCCAGAAACCGGTGTCCCTCTGGCGGCCAGCGCCCTCCCGGAGACCGGTGTCCCTCTGGCGGCCAGCGCCCTCCCGGAGACTGGTGTCCCTCTGGCGGCCAGCGCCCTCCCGGAGACTGGTGTCCCTCTGGCGGCCAGCGCCCTCCCGGAGACTGGTGTCCCTCTGGCGGCCAGCGCCCTCCCGGAGACCGGTGTCCCTCTGGCGGCCAGCGCCCTCCCGGAGACCGGTGTCCCTCTGGCGGCCAGCGCCCTCCCGGAGACCGGTGTCCCTCTGGCGGCCAGCGCCCTCCCGGAGACCGGTGTCCCTCTGGCGGCCAGCGCCCTCCCGGAGACCGGTGTCCCTCTGGCGGCCAGCGCCCTCCCGGAGGCCGGTGTCCCTCTGGCGGCCAGCGCCCTCCCGGAGGCCGGTGTCCCTCTGGCGGCCAGCGCCCTCCCGGAGGCCGGTGTCCCGCCGGCGGCCAGCGCCCTCCCGGAGGCCGGTGTCCCGCCGGCGGCCAGCGCCCTCCCGGAGGCCGGTGTCCCGCCGGCGGCCAGCGCCCTCCAAGAGACCGGTGACATTGTCTTACATGGACGCTGTCCTGGCTGTAATAATCTGCATTATATTGGCAGGTTGCTGTATAAAAAATATTTAATATTTCTAAGCTAAATTTTTGGTTTTATCTCCCAGCTGGTTTCCCGGTCTTATCCCATCATGTAATCCCAAACTTCTGCCGCCTGTGGCAAGAAGCTAAGGGGTTTACCAATCTCTAGTAGTGTCCGTAATGCCGCGCAGTAGTGTCACACTTGGCCCTATGGACAGGGCACCCCTGAGCCGCATTTTTTTTTTAAAGGGAATGCATTTTCAAAAGGAACTTTTTGTATAAATCATGTTTCTACAAATGTTTGATGTGTTTTTTTTTCTTTAAATGTTCGATGTCACAATCTACTGTATATATAAAAAATCCTAAAATTCTGCACTTCTCACGGTGACTACAAAGCCTTAATGACCCTTCCTGTTCTGTAGAGAGAACTTCTCTGCATCATCCCATTGTCATCATGAACTGGATGGTATTTTCTCCAGCAGGTTCTTGGGTATTCTGTAGCTTCCTAATTATGTAGTATGGCATGCACACGCCTTGGAATAACCAGTCAGACACAAGCTATAGGTCTTGGGTCTAAAACTGGATCTGGGCGAACAATGCTCAGAGCCTCAGGTTTATTGAAACACATAATACCTGCCCTTTATGAGCGTATAACATATTACATCAATAACATATTGTATTTTCATTCGTTAGGCCATATAGAATTCCCTTCCTTCCCCACACCCTTCTCAAGTCCAGTGTATGAGCCAGTCTTTGTCTCCTCAACAAGTGGTCAGGCAAAAGCAGCTTCTTTGTTTTAGAAGTTGAGGGTGGGGGAGGGCTGGGAAAACGCCCAAAGTGGATACAGCTCTTCAGTCTTGCAGTATAACATTGTGACTTTAACCCTTAAGAGGCTGCAGAGGAGCTTTACATTAGGCTAACGTTATAGCACACATCTTTCACCATGCCATTGTCCAGCAATTACCATAATGAAATTGTGTGGCCATAAACCTCTGCAGAGTTAAAATCAATAGACCTTTTATGCTAACTAATCATCATGTCTACTACAATCACAGGCAGGATTACACTGAAAAGTAAAACTTATATATAGATAACACAGGATCCACAATAGGTGATGTCACAGCTCACCTCCTCCCCCTCCTTATTCAGGTCATAGAGCATGCTCACCACACTCTCCCATTGACGTCAATGGGTCCCCTCCTGTACACTGTGAATGGCCCATGAGGCTGTTGTAGAGTCTCTCTAAATGCTGCTAACTGCTGCTCAGGCAAGATGCCCCCCCCCCCATAGTAATAGTACTTTTTTTTTTAATCATACATTTTTTTGTACATCAGAAAATAAAAAACGATTTTAGAAGAATTGAAAATGTTTTACTATCTGGTTTTAATTAGTGAAAATACCTTTCCTTTTAATTAGCCTGACATTGACTTACAGGGTAGCAACTTATCAGCCGCACGACAGACGGATTCTTCCTCCTAGAGCAGAGCTAATTTGCATACTTTTCCCAGGGAGCATTGCCTGTAGGACTCCCTGCACCAGCTAGATCTCCACAAGGAGAGACATACCCGCCAAGCTTTGTTTGAGCGGACCTACAGGTATGCCCGGGAGCGAGCGGCGGAGCAGTTAGACCGGACAGGTTTATTTGCTTTCCATGCCAGACAGAGCGACATGTAATGGATCACCTACATCCTCAAACAAACACGGCCTTTAGTACTGGAGCGGGATCCTGGCGCTGAGCACATGAGTGTCTGACTTGTTTACTGAGCAATTGCTTCTGCTATTGTCCTAGAGTGGAGTGTAGCAGCTGTTGTACTCCGGGGCCACAAAGCCGTGTATGACCCAACGTGGCACACCCTGCTCTTAAAGGGCCATTAAACTTATAAGGGTATGGCCCGCGGTGCGGATTTTGGCTGCGGATGTCTGCTGTAGTGGGGACTGACACCTGCTGCAACAGCAGGGATTGGTGAGAACACCGTTCCCGGTCGTGGTTTTATTTATTTATTTATTTATTTATTTTTTTTTTTAATTCTTTATTTGTTTTTCTTTCAAAAACATAATTAAAACATAACCTTGTCAGATACAGCGGTGATCTACAGATTTACGGATTTTCAAAAACTTGTCCTAATCGACCACAACAGGTGGGAACAGGATATGGATTATGGTTATGGAACCGCCGCTCCAACAGGGATTCCTACATTCTGGAAAGTGACTGTTCCACCTGAACCAGAGGAGGGTTGGTGAGCGGAAGAAGTGGTGGGGGGTGCAAAAAACCCAGGGGTGTAAGGGAAAGGGAGAAGGAGAGGAAAAAGAAGGCAGATGAAAAAAATAGACAAAAAGGGAGGGGGGAGCTGGAAACAAAGACAATCCCACCGCCCCCTCCTTGTTGGGGGGAAGAAGGGGGTGTGAGCGAAAGATCTGGTCAAACCCCTGCATGGGTCCCCAATAATGTATCAGGAAGGTCATTGACCATATAGATTGTTGTATTCCTGTAAGTTTAGGGACTCAATCCAATAGTACGTTCCCTGCTTTTAACCCCTTACATACCGCAAGCAATGTTAATTGCTGCATGTAAAGTGCTCACAAAGAGGGCCAATGTGTTGCCATACGCCAGACAATGGTGTCCAGTTCTGCCATATCCTGTGATCATTATGATTGGCGATAATGCATTGCAGTACAGGAGTACTGCAATGTATTATCAGTGTAATCATAGCATCGCAGGTTCAAGTCCCCTACAGGGACATAAAAAATGTAAAAAACAGAACCATGTTTGGAGAGCTTTCCTCTCACTCCTGTCCTCTATACTGACTTTTACCAGCAGGGTTTGTGTTCATGTCCCCACATCATAGAGTTCTGGAAGTGTTTTGGACGCCCTTCACGTTGATGTCCTTACAGTCGCGGCATTGGCACTGACCTGATAATCAAGCGACCGGCCGTGCTGCCGCCAATATTGGCACTGACTAAATGCACTCTGATTTAAAAACCGGAAGTGAAATGGAAAGTTTCTGTGAGCTTTCTGCTTACAGTCGCCTTTTAGCGTCCCATAGGGAGACCCCGGACACCTGACATACATGGGGAGCTGGGAGGGTAGAGTGCTGACTTGCCACGGTGACCCTTACTAGACTCGTTCCCGGAGGGACACGCAGCCAAGGCCAGAGTAGCACTGCAGCCCACCTGGGACACCCCTAGGATAGGGAATGCCCACTAAACAGGATAACAGGGAGTTACTTGTCACGGGTGACACCACCGTTCCTGCACACACTGGTATGACCCTCGGCGGTTAAGCAATTCAGTCATAGACAATACTTGCGTACCATGAGTCTCTAGGAACGGTTAGGACTCAGCATAAATTTTACTTGAAAACTTGACACCAATAATACAAGGCAGTTTAATTGTAAACTTCACAGTGCAGGCAAAGACTTCGGAACGTAGTACCTCCACACTGCTCTCATAAGCTCAAGGATGCACGTGTGTGAACAGAGATTCTTATCTTGCAGTACCTCCACCCAGACTTGGAGACGTGTGGGTGTGACAATTAAAGGGTGTACCTCTACCTGGGGATCCAGACTTGAGACGGCCACGTAGGAAAATCAGAGGATCAGATAGTACCTCTGCACTGATCTTGAAAGAAAGTAGTTACTCACATATGCTCACTCTCACTCTTGAGGCTCATTCCATTTACATCCAGCTCGCAAACAGCACGGGAAATCTCTCCTCCTCTTTCATCTTCACCACAGGAAGGCTGAAGGTGCCTCAATGTGGCTCTGTGTTACGTGGAACTCAGGTGGCAGACAAGATGGAAGACCCTTTCCCACTCTCAATCACTTACTTTTATAACCTTCTCTCATACCACATGACATGACAGACTTTATACATTTACATGCAGGCATTGGATTTTTGCAGACATTAACCTCTCAAGCGCTGCAGCTGTGCAACACACATACTGGAAATGACAAGACGGGCTTGCACAGTGCATCAATGTAATACATACATGTATGATATTTATGGAGGGGACCAGGATGATGTACTGGGTCACTACAGATTCCCCCCTACTTAAGAACAAGCTGACCCCGGCGCCTTCCAAACAGAGTGTACATATCTGGAGTCAGGCCATCTTGAGTGTATTACTTCCATCCCCTTTGAGAAATGTCTGTGCAGTCACTGAGTGTGCAAGGCAAAGCCTGTAAACACAACGCCTATCCCTGGTCACCTATATGTTAGGATGTACCCACCCCCAGTGTACTCTGACTAAATGAAGTGTCATTTCTGCATGTGGCCTTTTATTTATGTCAGCGTGTAAGGGCTGTGACTTGCAAGTACATTTGTAAGAATCTACTTGGCTAAATTGATTTCAAGGGCATTAATATTGCCATGGAGCTTCATACATGACTCTTTGCTCCAAAGGCTAGTGAGATAAGATCAGTGGAATGACCATCACTGTCTCTTCAGACAATGAAACACACTGTTACCAAACACAAAAATATTAAAGGGTGAATGGCAGGAAAAAGAACAAAAATCAGTGGAGCAGTCAGTAGCTTCAGATAATAATGCTGTCCGTGATTGTGAGGAAGGTGAACTAAAGGCCCCGCCCCCTGAGACAGGCAAGAACGGGCTGCAAACACTAAGACGGGACTTAGGGGACACAAGAAACCTCCAGTCATACACATCATTCATACTATGCATGCGGTTTCATGCATGTGGTGGCATTGGCTAAATTAGCATTAATTAGTATATTTAAATTAATTATATTTAAACTAAACATATATGCATTGCAGGAATAAATGACTGTAGGTAAATTGATTTGAGAGCGTGACCAAATGAGAAATAACCATAACGACTCCTTTACTTCTCCTCCCGCTCATCACTCGAACGTTGCATCAATAGAAAACTTTCAATATGAACAAGAGTTAATAACGGGGCGGCAAACTTTAACCCTTTCCAATCCAATTTGTATCCTGGTTTTACTAGGGGGCTTACTCTTTTTCTGCCATTATACAACGGGGCTATCTGCTGGCTAAAGCCAGTACTGCATGAGGTGACACGTTGGATAGGCTCCGACTGCAGAGAGGCTGGCAATGGTTTTTTTTTCTCCCCACCCTAAAAATTGTCAGTTTGCTTTCCAGTGGAATAGTCCCAATAACGGGTCACATGGAAGGGGGCCCTAAATCTGACATGATCCATCTTTGTTGTATTCTTTCACATGACACAGACCCGCCTTGTGCCTCGGTTGTGCAGGCGTCTTCTACCCACGGTACAATGCACATTCAGTCCGGTTTTTCTCCGGACGCGCATTCAAATTCACATTCCGAAACAATAAATGTCGCGTCTTGCTGTGGATCTCGCACCGTTTCCTTGTGGAATCCTCATCAGGGATTCCGCGTGCGGTTTTGCCTGCTGAAAAGCGATCTATCCGCGTGTGGAGCCACTGCCACATAGTTTCATGGCTGCCGCAGAAATTCGCAAATGAGCTGCAGATTTCTGCCGAGGTTTGGCCGTGATCTCGCCGACGGTAAATCACTGGTGAATCACTCTGTGTGAAGCTTTCTATAGTATTGTTATGGAAAGCGCCGGCCCTCTGTCCATGAGTGGAGAATCATTGCGATTCTCCGCTCGTGGCGGGCAATTCACATGCTGCGAATTGCCCCAAGCCTCCGGGGTCATCCTACCTATCAGATAGGGATGACCGGCGGAGATTTGCAGGAGCTTTCTGTGTTGCCCTATGGCACCTTTGCACAACACCGTATTACAGAGGCAAGCTCCTAGAAGCAGTGCATCTTGGGTAAAAGACCCCATTAACGCAGCATGTGATGGAACCTATAATAGCGCCTTAGTGTGATGTGACCGCCATCACCCGCTGCTATTATAAGCTGAACACTTTAGGCTTTGTGATCCTTTAACGCTTTCCTGCCCAGAGTCATGCGATCCAGCGAGGGTCTCATTATCCCTGACTGGCGGCAGCCATCCTACAATAATCCTCGTGTCATACGTTTCTGCTCCGGCGCCCGCAGACATCAGGGCTTTCTAGGTTCAGTCATAACAAGGGGCCGATTGATTTGTACTAATGACTTCTTTACTCTATTCCAGATCAGGCCAAATGGACCGTTCATTCTACCCCTTACATTTTGGGGGTCACTCTCCCACCACCTTTTCTTCCTGGAGCAACAGCGGTATCGGGAATAGTTCCAATGACTCCCAGAACTACTGCTACGGCGGCCGTACGGGGAGCACGGTCCTGCAGGGGGTGACGTTCGGAGGAATCCCTACAGTCTTGGTGCTGGATGTCATCTGCTTTGTGGTAGGTGGTTCCAGTGGTGATGGGTGTCATCTGCTTTGTGGTAGGTGGTCCTAGTGGTGGTGGGTGTCATCTGCTTTGTGGTAAGTGGTCCTAGTGGTGGTGGGTGTCATCTTTGTGGTAGGTGGTCCTAGTGGTGGTGGGTGTCATCTGCTTTGTGGTAGGTGGTCCTAGTGGTGGTGGGTGTCATCTGCTTTGTGGTAGGTGGTCCTAGTGGTGGTGGGTGTCATCTGCTTTGTGGTAGGTGGTCCTAGTGGTGGTGGGTGTCATCTGCTTTGTGGTAGGTGGTCCTAGTGGTGGTGGATGTCATCTGCTTTGTGGTAGGTGGTTCCAGTGGTGATGGGTGTCATCTGCTTTGTGGTAGGTGGTTCCAGTGGTGATGGGTGTCATCTGCTTTGTGGTAGGTGGTCCTAGTGGTGGTGGGTGTCATCTGCTTTGTGGTAGGTGGTTCCAGTGGTGGTGGGTGTCATCTGCTTTGTGGTAGGTGGTTCCAGTGGTGGTGGGTGTCATCTGCTTTGTGGTAGGTGGTTCCAGTGGTGGTGGGTGTCATCTGCTTTGTGGTAGGTGGTCCTAGTGGTGGTGGGTGTCATCTGCTTTGTGGTAGGTGGTCCTAGTGGTGGTGGGTGTCATCTGCTTTGTGGTAGGTGGTCCTAGTGGTGGTGGGTGTCATCTGCTTTGTGGTAGGTGGTCCTAGTGGTGGTGGGTGTCATCTGCTTTGTGGTAGGTGGTCCTAGTGGTGCTGGATGTCATCTACTTTGTGGTAGGTGGTCCTAGTGGTGGTGGGTGTCATCTGCTTTGTGGTAGGTGGTCCTAGTGGTGGTGGATGTCATCTGCTTTGTGGTAGGTGGTCCTAGTGGTGGTGGGTGTTATTGTAGCAAACCATTGAGAGATGGGAAATAGTGATGGAACTTTCCTGTATGATGTCCTGGAGATAAGCGGCACTTGAGCTGCTACTTATCTCCATTGACATGACATGCTGAATGCTTAGTGTCTGTTCACACGGAGCCGATTTGCTGCAGATATTTTCACCCCTTCAATCTGAATTCAATCAAAGGATGAAATTTGTAGAAGGATCCGCACCAAAATTTACAGCAAATCGGCAACATGTCACCCCACCCTTCAGCTGTGGTCACATGGGGCGGATGTTCAGTGCGGACTTAAAATCCAGCACAGGGGCCCCATTGGCTCATTGTGCATGCGATCACTCAGCCAATCGCATGCACCATTCATTCATGGGGACCGGGGCTGGAGTGTTGGAGCGGACCAGAGGGGGATGCGGCACAAAAGAGGTGGGTGGGGCTTATTTTTTTTCCTTTTCATGCCCATATATATTTTTTCGCTTATGGAGAATCTCCACCACTTCCGCATTAAAATCTTGATTCATATCCGCAGCCGACTATGCACTTCCAATTGAAATCTGCTGCGGATTGGTGTCAACATCCTTCATGTGTGAATGCACCGTTAAAGGGTTGTGCCAAGATCAAAGGTTATTCCCTATTACTGGATAGGTGGGTAACATTGAGATTGGTGAGGTCTTACTGCAGCGACCCTCACGGATCCCCAGAATAGGATTGCCAAGGGTCCCTGCGGTCCCAGATGTGCGCTGCCACTCCAAACATGTCAACAGGCGCAGCGGATATTAACAGCATCAAGTATTCTGCTTTCTGCTGCTGTTGGCATGGTTGGAGTGGCAGCGCCCATGTGTGACCTCCAGGTCATTCTAACAGGGTGAAATCTGGACTCTCGTTCCCAGGATCTGTTGGGGCCCCAGCGCTCAGATCCCTACCGATCAGTAAGTTGTGCCCATTCCTGTAGATGGGGAATAACTTATTGGGCAATCAAGACTGACAACAGTCAGCCGAACCATTCATGCCACCGGTCATCTTGTGTTCATGGGCAGCTCTAGAGACCCCAGTGGATGCACGTTGTGGACTCTAAAGCTATGACTGCACTCTTCCCACTTTAGTGTCATTCTCTGGGGGCTTACATACCATCCCATACACTCCACTAGAGATCAAACTTATTTTTTTTCTTTTCTAGTTGTTGCTGCTGATTTTCTCCGTCATTCGGAAGAATTTCTGGGATTATGGACGGGTGGCTCTTGTATACGACGCTGAGAGGTATATTGTACTAATCTGTTCTTAGGATGCAGAATGCAAATCATCAGAACGGGCAGAGACTGCTGGAAGCTCAACTTTACAGCCTGCAGAATAGTGAGTGCAGCTCTGGAGTATAATACAGGATGTAACTCAGGATCAGTACAGGATAAGTAATGTATGTACACAGTGACTCCACCAGCAGAATAGTGAGTGCAGCTCTGGAGTATAATACAGGATGTAACTCAGGAGCAGTACAGGATAAGTAATATATGTACACAGTGACTCCACCAGCAGAATAGTGAGTGCAGCTCTGGGGTATAATACAGGATGTAACTCAGGATCAGTACAGGATAAGTAATATATGTACACAGTGACTCCACCAGCAGAATAGTGAGTGCAGCTCTGGAGTATAATACAGGATGTAACTCAGGAGCAGTACAGGATAAGTAATATATGTACACAGTGACTCCACCAGCAGAATAGTGAGTGCAGCTCTGGGGTATAATACAGGATGGAACTCAGGATCAGTACAGGATAAGTAATATATGTACACAGTGACTCCACCAGCAGAATAGTGAGTGCAGCTCTGGAGTATAATACAGGATGTAACTCAGGAGCAGTACAGGATAAGTAATATATGTACACAGTGACTCCACCAGCAGAATAGTGAGTGCAGCTCTGGGGTATAATACAGGATGGAACTCAGGAGCAGTACAGGATAAGTAATATATGTACACAGTGACTCCACCAGCAGAATAGTGAGTGCAGCTCTGGGGTATAATACAGGATGTAACTCAGGATCAGTACAGGATAAGTAATGTATGTACACAGTGACTCCACCAGCAGAATAGTGAGTGCAGCTCTGGGGTATAATACAGGATGTAACTTAGGATCAGTACAGGATAAGTAATGTATGTATACAGTGACTCCACCAGCAGAATAGTGAGTGCAGCTCTGGAGTATAATACAGGATGTAACTCGGGAGCAGTACAGGATAAGTAATGTATGTACACAGTGACTCCACCAGCAGAATAGTGAGTGCAGCTCTGGAGTATAATACAGGATGTAACTTAGGATCAGTACAGGATAAGTAATGTATGTACACAGTGACTCCACCAGCAAAATAACGAGTGCAGCTCTGCGGTATAATACAGGATGGAACTCAGGGTCAGTACAGGATAAGTAATGTCTGAACACAGTGACTCCACCAGCAGAATAGTGAGTACAGCTCTGCAGTATAATACAGGATGGAACTCTGGACCAGTAATGTCGTAGTTATATAGGAATTCAAATTTTATGTAGATTTTTTTTTTTTTTTAAAGGAGATGTCCCGCGCCGAAACGGGTTTTTTTTTTTTTAAACCCCCCCCCCGTTCGGCGCGAGACAACCCCGATGCAGGGGTTAAAAAAACCACCCGCACAGCGCTTACCTGAATCCCGGCGGTCCGGTGACTTCAATACTTACCGCTGAAGATGGCCGCCGGGATCTTCTACCTTCGTGGACCGCAGCTCTTCTGTGCGGTCCACTGCCGATTCCAGCCTCCTGATTGGCTGGAATCGGCACGTGACGGGGCGGAGCTACACGGAGCCGCTCTCTGGCACGAGCGGCTCCATAGAAGAAAGCTGAAGACCCGGACTGCGCAAGCGCGGCTAATTTGGCCATCGGAGGCCAAAAATTAGTCGGCTCCATGGAGACGAGGACGCTAGCAACGGAGCAGGTAAGTATAAAACTTTTTATAACTTCTGTATGGCTCATAATTAATGCACAATGTACATTACAAAGTGCATTAATATGGCCATACAGAAGTGTATAGACCCACTTGCTGCCTCGGGACATCTCCTTTAAATGGTGTTCAAACGTTGATGTTTACTTTTGAAAGTTTTGTGTATTGGCCAAAGTTATTTCGCTTACTCAGCTAACTCCCATTTGAAGTGATTGGAGGACCCTGATTCTGGAGAAAGGTGCAGATTCCATCTCTCGAACCCACATGTAGCTTCAGAATGGGGCTCCCAATTTACTTGTATAGGAGTTAGCTGAGCAATTATGCTTGCAGTTCCATGACTCCCATTGACGTGAGCGAAGAGAGACGCATGACCAACTCTCCAGTCATTATCAACCTGGATGCAATGTCCGACTGCTGCTTCACCAGTATTCCAAAATGTCTAACGCTCCCTCTAGTGGTGGCAGCAGGCAGCCAGAATATCTACACAGGATTTGAAGCTGTGGATCAGAGAAGCTGGCCACTATAAAGATATATTAAAGGGCCACTCCGGTGATTTTTTTTTTTTCCATTCATTTATGCAGCTATTCCCCAAGTATATAGTCAAAAATCAATAACTAACCAAGATAACTAGCTATCTGAAACTCCTGTTCTCCTCCTCCTCACATAACCATGTGAACTAAGTACAAACCAGCTTAGATCTACTTGGGGTTATGCTGTCTGAAACTAGTCAGTTCTTCAGTCTCTGTGATGCTGTTACAGGGATCTACTACAGAAACTCCCTGCAGGGGACACAGACACTCCAATCGCGGTTACTAATGATAATCACGCATTATAATAGAGGAGATCACAGCTCATCCTCCTGACTATAATTATGGGCTTATTTAGGTGACTATAGAACATAATAATAATAATTAAACCGTCCTCCCAGCAGGCAAAAATGGTTTTGCCTCAGCACACACATGGGATAGATGTGAAACTGAAAGTAAAAAATATCATCCTCAAGATGGTGGCTGATGAGTATCAGATAGGGGGCTGCACCGCATGGAAGTGGCTGCAATACACAGATGAGACCTCCAGAGTAGAGGGGGGGAAGGATACAAAAGTGGAGTGGCTCTTTAAGAAATTGATCATTACGGAGTGTTGGCCCTAAAAACTAGTTGGAAGAGTGAGAACCTCCTTCCTGAAGGACGCTGGAGAAGGTTTCGACTGGTGTTTTCGTCTTAGTCTGCATTTTGCATTATTTGCTTCTGTACCCGTCATCATGACTTATTTGTCGTAGTTTTGTAAATGTTTCTCACTTCGTAGTATCTGTCTGAATCTTGCTCCTTGCCTTACAGTTTGCCCCGGCGGAGTTACCAGAGATTATCCTCATCGTCCTCCTTTAATGAGGAGCTAGAAAGGGACAAGGTATGTAGAGCGTCTGGGTCACCTCACCCACATTCAGGCCTGAGTACCGCTCGTTAAAAGGGTTTTCTTGGACTGTAATACCGAAGACCTTTCCTCCAGATAGGTCCTCAGTATCTGATCAGTGGGGGTCCACCATTCTGGAGTCCCCGCTGCTCAACTGATTGACAAGGCTGAGGTTCTTCAGTGAGCGCCGCAGCCTCTTCTCAGGCCTATGATGTTACGTTCTTCAATCTCAAGAGCGGCTCAGTCCCATGCAAGTGAATGCGACTGAGGCGCAGCCGCTATACAATGTACAGCGCTGTGTCGGGAATGTACTTGGGGGACAGCAGCGTTCACCTGAGCACCACGGATCGGCGGGGATCCCGAGCGTATTACATGGGTGCTGCCATTCCATTCATTTCAATAGAAGGGTGAGAAATAGCTGGGTGCTTGAACTCGACCTCTGGTGGCTCCATTGGAATGAATGGAATGGTGGTACAAATTTGTTGCCTTCGTTAATTCATGCAGAGATGTCCCGGAGACCCATTTTTGATATTAATATGGATCCAAGCAGTTGGACCCCCACCGATATGCAAGTTGGTGTCCCTTAACGTGGGATGACTGTTGGGCGCTTGTGTGCCCAATGGTCAGGCAAGATAGATTTCTTTTTTTTTTTTTTTTCTTTGGTGGTAAAACCCCTTAATGCCACAGAACGTATGTCCAAGGAGGATGGTAGGTAACACAACAGGACGTAAACTTACCAACAGCGGGGATTGATGCGAACACTGATCCCCGTCTTTACCCTTAAGGCGGGGTTCACACGGGGAGGATTTGCCGCAGTTTCGCTGCATCTTGACGTTGCACATTCGCACGGCGGCAAGACCGCTGCGTTTGCAGAGCAATGCAGTGCAAATGTGTTTGGGCAAAAAGCTCTTCTCACAGGACGGAATTTTCCCGCACTGCCGCAGCTGTCTGAGCGGCTCCTATTGAGATCGCCATATTGAAAGCACCATATCCCGCATGTGCGAGGCCCGCAGCAGATTCCGTCTGTAAGCCTGGACGGCGATGCTGCGTACCTGGGTTTTCTTTATTGCATATGACCGGGGGTCTCGCCGTCAGTCATGCACTTACAGTGGTTTTTTTTTTACTGTTTGTATTTCCTGCGCCATTGCTTAGCGATGACACCCGTACCCACGACCCGTATACAATGTTAATTGCGTATGGGCTGCAGGTTGGACAGCCTCCATTGACTTTAATGGAGGCCGTCCGCGCGGAATTCATGGTAAAATAGAACACGCTGCAACTTTTCCTCCGCTCACGGAATATCCAATTCGTGTCCGCTAATGTGAGCGAAAAAGCGATTTAGCGTGCTTTTCAATGCTCGCATTTTGAAGTTTCTCAAGTTCTGATTCCAAGTTACAGTGCGAGTCTGAGATTATTGTGCGATGATGCAAATTCTGCCATTTTCGTCTCCATAAGGGTAATTCTGTCTTCCACTTCTGCGATTACTGAGTTAAGGGGTTGAATAACTTGAGCAAAGCTAGCTTGTAAGGAAATTAGTAATGTCCCATTTAGATGGGGCGACTGTCGTCTAAACGACTGCACAAGCGCGAATGTCACCGCTAGGTTGTTGGCGCTCATGCAGAGCGTTCAGATAAGCGGATCACCGCTGGCTTCAAGTTCACATTCGGTGATGATTATATTACCGAGAGGAGCGTACACGGCCATTTGAGTCTCCCCACTCACCGTCTAGGTGCCCTCCCTAAGGAGAAAAGATAGTGTTTCTGACCCCCGTCCCAGGCCTCTCACTAGCAAAGCCAGACTCCTACTGTACACTGATGAAGGGCAAATACCCTGAAACAGCTGTCTGTGTATGGAGTCTGACTTTGGCTTGAAGGAATGCTGCCTTCCAATTGGTGGCACTGTGGAGGTATTATTCCATCTCCCTTATTTACATATTACCCAGAGGATCGTGCATGGCCATTTGAGTCTCCTCACTCACCATCTAGGTGGTCTCCCTAAGGAGAAAAGATAGCGTTTCTGACCACTGATGATTTTCATGCTGGTCGAAAGTGAGCGACCCGTGAAATGTAAACTAATAGTGCACGATAGTTGTGCATTTAGACGCCACGATTATCAAGCAATTTCGTTCTTTTGAATGACTTTTGCGTGATAATCGTCCCATGTAAATGACCCTTTAGGCCTCATGACCCTTCATGGCCTCATTGAAGCCTATGGAAGCCGTCCGGATCCGCGGGAGACAAAAATCAGATTTTACTCACCCGCTCCGTTTCTTCTCTTCGCCGCGGCGCCATCTTCTCTCAGTCGCGGCTGGATCATTTTGCTTCGGGCCGGCGCGTGCGCGGGGCACATCACCGACGTCATCCTGCGCATCCGCCGGGCCGAAGAAAGAAGATCCGGCCGCGACGCAGAGAAGATGACGCCGCAGCGAAGGAAGGATCCGGAGCGGATGGGAGGTGAGTTTATTCTGATTTATTCTTATTTTCAGCGCTCATGTCCGCGGGGCAGGAGGGACCCGCTGCAGATTCTACATGGAGAATCCGGAGCGGGCCTGATTTTCCCCGTGGACAAGAGGCCTTAGGCTTTCAGCATTGCTTTCATGGCGGTATCTGGCATCTATATGTCATTAACAGGGCTTTAATCAAAACCATCCATAATGGCCAGGGATATTGCTTTAGAAGAAGTTTGGACATCAGGTTGTCCCCTCTGCGAGCTCATCTTTTGTTTCTGTTTCGCTTTACTGGCTGAGAGAGAGGACGTCGCATGACACCATGTGGTCGGTATGATGATGAGGATGATGACAAAGTTGTTTCAGGAACTCTCACCCAGCTTTCGCGCAATTTTCCTTCGGATTTGCGAACGATTTTGCGAGGTGTATATGAAAGTTCTCGCTAACTAATAGTTTGGACTTGGATCTTTACCTCGACCCTTCAGGTCCTCTACCGCTCGGCAGGGTCAGACACGGAGCTTCCACGTGAGCCTCCAGCCGCTCCATCTTGGTCCCGTGCCGGGGACTGAGAGAAGTAGAAATCGTTCAGCTTCTCCGGTTTGCATATCGGTCGCTTTCCTCTCAGTAGTAGTTGAGGTCTGATCAGCTGTAGAAATGGTGTTTTGAAGTCTCTTTAGACCCCCGGTGCATTCAGGCAGCCATGTAAGTCCACAACCGAGCCACGCCCCCACAGATGCCAGTTTTGTGGCGTATTTGAATACGCGCCTATTGGTATCCTCAAGAAGACACGCAATTTTATTTAACCCTTTCATTTCCTGTGTTAACTGCCTTTATTTCTCTGTCTTGCAGGGATTTTGCTCGTGGATATCCTCTGCATTTCAGATGCGGTAAGTTCACTGGGAAAGTCAATGTTTGTTGTGACATAAGAGCATCAAAGGGGTAACTTGAAGCTCTGAGACCCGAGTGCACAATCTGGAATGACTTACCCCCCTTGATGTGCCATTTATAATAGTATTGTCATCTTGTGTGGCAGAGGGGCCCTTGGGCGCTACAGCCGGGGTTGGACTGCTACCTGAGCCTCCTTATAGCTACTCCTCTGGCCGACACATAACATTGGCCACTGCTGTAAGACGTGGTGAGGAGACCCCTGTCACTGCCTGGTCTGTGGCCGAGCTTTACTCCATCACTTCCCAGAGACTTGGGGTATGTTCACACAGCAGAATCCAGTGCGGATTTATCTGCGCAGATGCTGCATTTAAAACAGCAGACGTTTGCCGCCATTCTGCTGCAGATTTTGCCATGAAGTTGCAGGTGGATTCAGCCCTGTAAATGGGCAAAATCCGTGTACAGAATTTATGACACGTTTTCACACTAATCCACGTGAAGAAGTGACCTCTCACTGCTTCATCCGGATCCGTGCAGCAACGTGTCCTAAACTCTGCACTTGGATTTTGGTTTTTGAAAGGGCTGAATCCACCTGCAAATCCATGGCAAAATACGCAGCTGAAATATGTGGCTTAGCCGTGGATTTCTGCCGGGGCATTAGAGGTAGAATCCATGCAGAAAAATCCATGGCGGCTTTCGCTGTGTGAACATACCCTGAAATAAACGGACATTTCTTGGTCCATTCATTGCACCTGCCATGAAATGTGTGCGCCCTGCTTCACGGTTTATACAGACAATACAGAAAGGAAGTGTGTGTCTCCAATATGGTTGTCCCTAAACAGACAATACAGGAAGGAAGTGGCCGCTTCCAATATGGTCACCAGGAAGGAAGAGTTTCTGATATGGCTGACCCCATACAGATAACAGGAAGGAAGTGTTTCCAATATGACTGACCCTATACAGACAAGACAGGAAGGAAGTGTTTCCAATATGGCCGACCCTATACAGACAATACAGAAAGAAAGTGTTCCCAATATGGCCGACCCTATACAGACAAGACAGGAAGGAAGTGTTTCCAATATGACTGACCCTATACAGACAATACAGAAAGGAAGTGTTTCCAATATGGCCGACCCTATACAGACAATACAGAAAGGAAGTGTTTCCAATACGACTGACCCTATACAGACAATACAGAAAGGAAGTGTTTCCAATATGGCCGACCCTATACAGACAATACAGAAAGGATGTGTTTCCAATATGGCCGACCCTATACAGACAATACAGAAAGGAAGTGTTTCCAATACGACTGACCCTATACAGACAATACAGAAAGGAAGTGTTTCCAATAAGGCCGACCCTATACAGACAATACAGAAAGGAAGTGTTTCCAATATGGCCGACCCTATACAGACAATACAGAAAGGAAGTGTTCCCAATATGGCCGACCCTATACAGACAACACAGGAAGGAAGTGTTTCCAATATGACTGACCCTATACAGACAATACAGAAAGGAAGTGTTTCCAATATGGCCGACCCTATACAGACAATATAGAAAGGTAGTGTTTCCAATATGGCCGACCCTATACAGGCAATACAGAAAGGAAGTGTTTCCAATAAGGCCAACCCTATACAGACAATACAGAAAGGAAGTGTTTCCAATATGGCCGACCCTATACAGACAATACAGAAAGGAAGTGTTTCCAATATGGCCGACCCTATACAGACAATACAGAAAGGAAGTGTTTCCAATATGGCCGACCCTATACAGACAATACAGAAAGGAAGTGTTTCCAATATGGCCGACCCTATACAGACAATGCAGAAAGGAAGTGTTTCCAATAAGGCCGACCCTATACAGATAATACAGGAAGGAAGTGTTTCCAATATGGCCGACCCTATACAGAAAGGAAGTGTTTCCAATAAGGCCGACCCTATACAGACAATACAGAAAGGAAGTGTTTCCAATATGGCCGACCCTATACAGACCATACAGAAAGGAAGTGTTTCCAATATGGCCGACCCTATACAGACAATACAGAAAGGAAGTGTTTCCAATATGGCCGACCCTATACAGACAATACAGAAAGGAAGTGTTTCCAATATGGCCGACCCTATACAGACAATACAGAAAGGAAGTGTTTCCAATATGACTGACCCTATACAGACAATACAGAAAGGAAGTGTTTCCAATATGGCCGACCCTATACAGACAATACAGAAAGGAAGTGTTTCCAATATGGCCGACCCTATACAGACAATACAGAAAGGAAGTGTTTCCAATACGACTGACCCTATACAGACAATACAGAAAGGAAGTGTTTCCAATAAGGCCGACCCTATACAGACAATACAGAAAGGAAGTGTTTCCAATATGGCCGACCCTATACAGACAATACAGAAAGGAAGTGTTTCCAATAAGGCCGACCCTATACAGACAATACAGAAAGGAAGTGTTTCCAATATGGCCGACCCTATACAGACAATACAGAAAGGAAGTGTTTCCAATATGGCCGACCCTATACAGACAACACAGGAAGGAAGTGTTTCCAATACGGCCGACCCTATACAGACAATACAGAAAGGAAGTGTTTCCAATACGGCCGACCCTATACAGAAAGGAAGTGTTTCCAATACGGCCGACCCTATACAGACAGTACAGAAAGGAAGTGTTTCCAATACGGCCGACCCTATACAGACAATACAGAAAGGAAGTGTTTCCAATATGGCCGACCCTATACAGACAATACAAGAAGAAAGTGTGCGCTTCCAATATTGTCACCGCTATGCAGACAATACAGGAAGGAAGTTTGCACCTCCAATACGGCGGCCGCTACACTAGCAAAGGAAGGATGTGTGCGCCTCCAATATGGCCGTCCCAAGGAAGGGTTTGAAATTGTTTCATTGCAACCACATTTAAACAAACAGAACACACACATTGTTTCTCCCCTACAGACTTCCCTCTTATTACTGACACAAACACGTAAGATCCCACAATCACCGTATACATCCCTCACTGTGTATGCAGTCCATAGCCTCTTCCTAATATTGATATATAATGTGCTGCATCTTCTCCATCCCAGGGATGAAGACATCTATGAGCGATGCGGAGAAGACGCCTGTCACTACCTGTCCTTCCAGCGTCACATCATATTCTTCCTGGTTATCGCCAGCGTCCTCTCTGTTGCCGTCATATTACCGGTTAACTTATCCGGGACGTTACTTGGTAATTAATGTTCTCCTTCGTTGTGTTAGTTTATAGTAAGTATTGGCATGGGAGGGAGGCCTTGATTCTCCTAGAGTGCTTGTCCCTATGTATGTCAGTGACTACTAGGGTTGCCCGCAATATCGCCCAAAAAATACCAATGTAAAGGGGTGCAGTTTCTGGGGTCTTTGCTTATCATGTAGTATAATTTTACCTCTGTTGTTCCACTCGCCCCCTACAGGAATAGCACCCCCTTTCAGTTGTCCCAGAACTAATAGTGCCCCCATTTACCCAGTGGTAATGGTGTGTCCATTAGTAGTCCCACTAGTAATAAGGCCCCTGTTAGTGGCCCCAATGGTAATGGTGTGCCCTCCTCACCCCTAAGCAACAACCATGGCAGTAGCTCTGCATGGCCGTTGCTATACGCAGAGACCCTGCACCTGCACTTTAAAGGAGTTTTCCCCTTACTAAACAACCCTGGCTCAGTACTGCTGCCTGTAGTTAAAACAATAAACAGAATTATACTTACCCCTCTGTGGTAAGTATATCCCGCTGCGATCCCAGTGATTTGTTGTGACATATATGAATAGAAATCAGGTGACCGCTGCAGCAAATGAGAGGCTGCAATGTTAACGATCGTTCTCCTGACATCGACACTCACATCCTGCCTCTCATTGGCTGCAGCAGTCATGTGATTTTATGTGACATCATCTGTCACAACAATCAGTGGGACCACAGTGGGCTGCAGCGCTGGATCCTAGTGGCCGAGGAGGGGTAAGTTATATTTTATTGTTTTAATACAGGCAGTGCTATGGAACCGGGGGTTGTCTGGTAACCGGACAACCCCTTTGAAGGAAACCTGTCGGGTCCATAATTGCCCCCGAGTTGCGGACACTACAGTATAATAACAGACCGCCTGACTTCACATCATAGAATCAGACCTGTTAGATTCCTGTGACTCTAATCGTTTTGTATGGTTACACTCTCAGATTTGACATGTTGCCCGTTGATACGACCTATAAATATATATATATATATATCATAGCTCCGTGTAGGGTGATACGACCTATATATATATATATATATATATATATATATCCTAGCTCTGTGTGGGGTGTTTGCTGCGCACTGCAGGGTTTTCACATGTATAATTTTTTTTTTTAAGATAATGATCCTCTGAGCTTTGGGAGGACGACAATCGCAAATTTACAGCATGAGTAAGTATTGGTCGATGTTACTGTTGTAAACATTGCTTTGTTTAACCCTTTCACACAATCTGCCGCTAACATCTGATTGCATAGGGATAGTACGGAGCGGGCCTGAGAGCCAAGTCCACTCCATACACGGTGAGTGGTGACTGTAAGGCCACAGCGTCCCGGATCAGAGCGAACAGCGGCTGATAACGGTTTAGATGCTGAAGCCAAACTGGACAGAGGGGGAAGGATGTCCCTCTGTTCCCCAATCAGGCACCCCACAATGAGATCACAAGATGCTCCTAGACCTGCCATCAATAGTAACCTATTATACTTTGCCTATGGCAGGGCTTAGTAGGCTAACATTAAAAATACAACAAACTGCAAAACGTATTGTATAAGTGATCAAATGTTCTTAAGTTTTAACCCTTTGCAATGCAATTTTAGATTCAGGGTGTCCTGGGGAGTTTTCACTTCCTGCCATTATACAATGGCACCACCTGCTGGCTATAGCCAGTACTGCGGTATTGGACATGCTGGAGAGGCCCCCCGACAACAGAGCGGCCAGTAATATACAGTAAGAATACCCTTCTGGACGTCTGCCGACATCGGAAGCTGTACAGCCTACAATCAGAATGTCTTTAGACGTCAGACAGTGGATTGGAAAGGGTTAAGACCATATTCACACAGCCGAGTGCTTACATTGGACAGCCCAAAGACACCCCCTCCGTGTGCTGTCCGATCGGCGAGACTCCACACACTTGTATTTTTCGAATCTCATCCGAGAATTGGACAAGAACAGGACGTGCAACGATTTTTCTAACTCGGTCCAAGTGAAAAATGATGTGTGTATTAATGCATCCAAGTTCTTTTTCTGTGCAGTTTAGTCCATATTAGACCCAGCTAAAACTCGCACAGAAAAATCGCTCATTGGAACACAAGCTGGATCCCCTAAGGGGACCAAAAAATAGAAAGAAAACTTTAGCAAACTTACTGTTTTTTTTACTTAAGTATTAAAAAGAATACATATGTTTAAAAGTTTTTTGTTTTAAAAAACAAAATCCCTTTTTTCTCAGGATGCGCATAAATAAAATGCTGCAAGAATGGAACCCCCCCTGAAAATAATGCAGTTGCGTTATGTTTTTCTATTTCACACCACTTAGTGCAAAACTTTTAAAACATTCTATCTAATCTTAGAATCGCCCTTCCCAATATTCTAGAGGAGTTTCGGAGAGATTTGGGCGGCTCTCAAATTTCAAGGTTAATCTGAGATCTTAAATATCAATATCCCTACCAATGAGGAGGAAGCACTGAAGGCAGCCTTTCCCTTTACATGGAAGAAGGGGGGGATTAAGTATCTTGGAATAATGATTACACCGGACTCAGAGGACCTCTTCCAGAATAATTGTAAACCACTGTTGGAGGGACTCGAGAGGGATTTTGACAGATGGCGGACTTTACCCCTGTCGTGGTTTGGTAGGATAAGTGCTGTAAAAATGAACGCTCTTCCAAAATTTTTGTATGTTTTTCAAACTGTGGCGGTCAGGCTCCCAGGGGCTTTCCTTACTCGGATTAGAAAATCTATAATGAGATTTGTTTGGGGGGTTAACAGACCCTGGTGTAATTGGAGAGCTCTTGTGGGTCCGAAGGAAACGGTGGATGGGCATCCCAAACATTTCTCTATATTACAGAGCCACACTGACACGACTGATACTAGATCTGATCCACAGGGGATTGCAGGAGCGGTGGGTGGCTATGGAGCAGGGATCTCCCCTCTACAGAGGAGCGGGCCTTCCATGGCTTTCGGATTGGGAGAAGTACAGAAACTTGGGACTTTCACGGGACCGGGTCTATTGACACCTCTAGTGGAAACCCTGAATTTTTGACCTTTTTTAGGGGTATGGCGGTAGTGTCTGAACTGGCGGCGGGTCACTCAGATGAGATACCTAGGGCAAGAGATATGATGATAGAGGGGCAACTTAAGACGCTTAGAGAAATTTGCGGAATAGGAAGATCCCCCCCCCCCACTGGGGTGTAGTATCAATACCTTCAGCCATATCATTATATCAGATCTGTGGGGGAACCCCTCGGGCTGGGATGCCCCTAACATCCTTTGAGAGCCTTTATGTTATCAACTCCACATCTCAAGGTAAAATATCTAAACTATATAAGTTCCTGATAGGGGAGGACACTGAAGATAGGGGTAGAGTGATTAAGAGAGAGTGGGAGAGGGCGCTTAGCGGAAGGCCACCTGAGGGGTCGTGGAAGAAAGCATATATCTTGACACACACAATAAATCTGTCCAGTAGATTACAGGAGCTGAACTATAAAATATTGACGAGATGGTACAGGACCCCAGAGAGGTTGGCCAAGATCTTCCCCCAGTACCCGGATCCTTGCTGGAGATGCCTGGCGGAGAGGGGTACTTATGTCCACATTTGGTGGTCCTGCTCCCTGATCTGTCTTTTGTGGAAGGAGGTTGGTGCCCTTTACTCCTGAGTGTGCAGAGACAGCTGACCCCGGAACTGACGCTTCTCTCCATGTCCCCAGGCTCACTGGCACAAGCTAAGAGATCACTACTGAGGTTCTTTATCCTGGCGGTGCATTAGGTGATCCCCAGAAAGTGGAAATGTACGACTCCTCCCTGTAGGACAATGGAAGCTCTCGACACAATAAGCTATATGGAGGAGCTGTGTGCCAGGGACGAGCGGAGGCGGGACAAATACTTGGCAGTTTGGGCTGCATGGAGTTGGTTTAGGGATACATCGGACTTAAAGGGGTTGTCCCGCGCCGAAACGGGTTTTTTTTTTTCAATAGCCCCCCCGTTCGGCGCGAGACAAACCCGATGCAGGCATAAAAAAAACAAACTGTCCAGTACTTACCCGAATCCCCGCGCTCCGGCGACTTCTGACTTACCTTGTGAAGATGGCCGCCGGGATCTTCACCCTCGGTGGACCGCAGGTCTTCTGTGCGGTCCATTGCCGATTCCAGCCTCCTGATTGGCTGGAATCGGCACACGTGACGGGGCGGAGCTACGAGGACCAGCTCTCCGGCACGAGCAGCCCCATTCAGAAGGGAGAAGACCGGACTGCGCAAGCGCGTCTAATCGGGCGATTAGACGCTGAAGATTAGACGGCACCATGGAGACGGGGATGCTAGCAACAGAACAGGTAAGTGAATAACTTCTGTATGGCTCATAATTAATGCACAATGTACATTACAAAGTGCATTAATATGGCCATACAGAAGTGTATAGACCCACTTGCTTTCGCGGGACAACCCCTTTAATCACTCGGGTACTTAATGGAACCCCCCCCCTCCTCTCCGAATGATTCTTAGCGCATTTCAGGTTGGAAGATTATAGTGAGGCAGTGGTTAGGCCGGACACCCTTCCCTCCCCCTCCTTCTCCCCTTCTTTTATTTGTTTTTTCTGGTTTTCTCTTATTCTTTCATGTGTTTTTGTATAGTGGTATATCCGGTGTTTGAACAGCCCAGTCCGGTGTTTCTTTTTATGATCTCCCACACATAAAGAGGGATAAACAGTTTCCAATATGTTAAATGATTATATTTGATGTATAACGAATAGGAGACGGGTTTAAGTAAATTGGTTTTATTGTTCAGATAGGAGCGTGGTGATAATATGGAAGCCGCTGGCTCTTTATGTACATTTCTTTCTGTCAAAGAAAATAAAGTACTTTTTGAACCATAAAAAGTTTTTCGATACATTAAATGGTACAGTTGAAAAATACAACCCATCCCTCCAAAAAAAAAAAAAACAGCACTCGTACGGCTATGTTAATGGAGGGCAAAAAAGTTATGGCGCTTCGCAGGTGGAAGATGAAAAATTAAAATATCTCTGGTTTTGAAAGGGTTAAAATGAGTCTGCACTTTTTTTTAATCATCATGTTGTTTTTATGTCCAATTCAGCGCGGATTGGTTTTTTATAATATAATAAGGTCTTTGGCTTGTATGAGGCTTTAGTAACGCCGCCTGTCCTTGCAGGGACAGTCTTCTGTGGCTGCACACGGTCATCGGCGTCGTCTATCTCATCCTGATCGTCGTCCTGATGCGCCATCACACGTCTGTCATAAAGTACAAGGAGGAGAATACGGTAAGTGCAGGAGACGAATCGGCGCTCGTCCGAATAGATTATGGATAATGTAGCTTGGAGCACGTTTAGAAATCTGCTGGTAAGATGCTGATTTGTCCGTCTAGATCTAGCCGATCACCATCACTTTACGGCTTTCACAGCCGCATGCAGTACATTTGAGTATTCTGCTAAGACGCCAACCCCGGCCTTGACCCCGAGGACCCGGCATGAGCCCAATGGAAGATCAAGGGTAGGATGTAGAGATGAGCGAGCATACTCGCTTAGGGTAATTACTCGAGCGAGCATTGTCCGTAGCGAGTATGCTCGCTCATCTCTAGTAGGATGTTCATATTATAAATTGATGAGACTTTTTTTTACCTTTCCCTTCCACAGGTGAAGCACACACTGTTCATCACAGGACTGCCCCGTGATGCTGAGAAGGAGACCATCAGCAGGCACTTCAGGTAGCAGAGGGGTTTGGGTTCACAATTCTGTAATTGTAGGGGGTTGGAGCACGAATTCCTCTGCTTCCGTTCAGACAGCCATAGAGTTACATTATAAAAGTCTGACTGTCTACTACCACCACTAGGGGGAGCTCACTGCTTGTATATGTATACAGCTTTGACTGCGGGCTGTAATACAATCCCAATTCCAAAAATGTTCAGACACTGTACAATTTAAATAAATGTTAAGAAAAAAGAATGGACTGATTTGGAAACCCCATATAACCATATTTTCACACATCAGAAGGGGAGGGAGACATTTATCCATCTCATTTTAAAACATTAACTCGCTTAGAAACTGATGGCAGCAACACATCTCACAAAAGTTGGGGCAGGACCGTGTCTACCATCGTGTAGCATCACCTCTTCTTTTTACCACAGTCTGGGAAGGGAGGAGTTGCTGGAGTTCTGGGAGAGGAATGTTGCCCCGTTCTTGTCTGAAGGAGGATTCCAGCCGCTCCGCAGTCTTCGGTCTTTGCTGGATTGTTTGTCTCATAATGCATCAAATGTTTTCTTTTAGTGAAAGATCTGGCCTGCTGGCAGCCGGTTCACCCCGGACTCTTCTTCTGGAAGCCATGCTGTTGTGATGGATGCAGTATGTGGTTCAGCATTGTCTAGCTGAAGCATGCAAAGTCTTCCCTAAAAGAGACGTTGGGAGCATATGGGGTTCTAAGACCTCTAGCTACTGCCCAGCATTGATAGTGCCTTTCTGGATGTGTGCGCTGCCCATGCCATTGGCACTAATGCCACCCTGTACCATCAGAAATGCAGGACTTTATGCTATGCACTGATAACAAGCTGGATGCCCCCTCTCCTTTTGAGTCCACAGGACACGACGTCAGGGGTTTCTAAAAAAGAATTTCAAATTTTGATTCATCTGAGCACAAAACTGGTTTCCATTTTGCCTCGGACCATATTAAATGAGCTTTGGCCCAGAGAAGACGCCGGCGTTTTTGGACTGGGTTGATATATGGCTTCATCTGTGCTAGATACAACTGTAACTTGCATTCATGGATTGCACGGCAAACTATGTTCAGACTATGATTTCTGGAAGTATGCAGTGATTTTCACTACAAAGTCATGTATGTTTTTCAGTGCCGCCTGAGGGCCGTAGATCTCCAGCATCCACTACTGACTGTCAGCCTTGTCCTTTGTGCACATGAAGTCCCCCAGATTCCTGACTCTCTTGATATTACGTACCATAGATGGTGGGATATGCAAGGTCTTAACTATTTTAAATTGAGGAACATATTATCAGACTGATTGGTGAACCTCCGGCCATCTTTGCTTCCGAGAGACTCGGCCTCTCTAACATGCTCTTTTTATACAGTAATGTGACTTCGCGTTTCATTAATGCCACTTACTTTACCAGCCTTTTGTTACCCCTGTCCCAACTTGTGAGATGTGTTGCTGCTATCAATTATTACCTTCTGGGGGTCTAATTGAGATGTATGGAGCAGAGATGCACACAGCAGACCTCCATTCTCCCAATTAGTGGGGATCCTCGCGGTTAGACACCCAACCATTGGCTGGTTTTCCAATAGGATATTAATTTTGCTGTACAACCCCTTTTATTACTGTTTATATATCAAAAGATGAACTGCTGTTTGTCTTCTAGTGAAGCCTACCCCACCTGCCGAGTGGTAGAAGTACAGTTGTGCTATGATGTCGCTGACCTTCTCCGAATTTCCCATGAAAGGTAAAGGCTGGTGGTTAATTATTTAATCCTTCTTACTGTGGAAATCGTCTCGCTACAAACCTTCTGGTGGGATTTTGGTGGTCCGGTGCTTATATACACAGTAATTTAACTTAAACAAGGAAAGTTGTAGTATAAACCATGGTGGACACACAGGTGGAGGAATCTTCTCTGCCTTGTAAAATGGGTTTCTAATTAGTCGTATGGATATGACTAGTCTAAAGCACACAAGTCAGGATGCCCTCCTAGTTGTCTTAAAGGGGTTCTCCGTTAATTCAGTAAAATAGCTCCTGCCCATGCAGCTTGTGAAAACCTGCCCTAAAACTGGAGAATGTATCTCCAGACCAGAGGGGGAAGGGGGCAGGGCCACAACATGGGTGGAGCCTAATGCCCACTATCTGTTCCTGTCAGCCTAAACGGACCAAACCGTGCGGTGTTAGGCTCCGCCCTCTTCGGTCTGTGGGTGCATTCTCCCATTCTAAATAGAAGATTGGCTGTCAGATTACGTTCTCAAGAATTCCTTTGGCGTCTCGGACAGAAAGCCTTAAGACATTGGAGGATGCTAGTATGTTTGGATGGGGTCACTGATATGGGGTCCGAGTTTAGTTACCCTTTAAGGAAAGTCCGGCCTCCTTTACAGATGGTGCCGCCATATAATTCTGGCATTCAGTAAGAAGCCTCGGCGGGCAGCAAGAGGTAATGCAATAAGCTGCTCAGAGAGCCACATGCAGCAATAAGCGGGTCACAATGCAAGAAGACGTGTGAAGGCGGCGCTGAACATAGATCTGAAGGAGCACAAAACGTCCAACATATTAGAATCTGTTGTAAGAAGACACTAATGACAAAACACGAAAACACTTAGAACATGTCCTCCGACACCATATAAAAACAAAGGGTAACTAGCGTAATAAGTAGGAACACCCAGATATAGAGAAACCTCAGGGCTAAAGGTCAAATCACAAATAGTGCAATAATATAAAGTGCAGCAGAAAGGTTTCCAGAACAGACCAGCTGCAGCGTGTGCAGAAGCTGTGCAAGCAGGGCTTGGTGTGAAAGAACAGCGCTGGCCTAAGGCCTCATGTCCGCGGGCAAAAGAAGAATTAAAATCCGCAGGGGATTTTAACTCTTCTCCTGCCTGCGGATGCGCACCCCATAGGGATGCATTGACCACCCGCGGGTAGATAAATACCCGCGGATGGTCAATAAAAGGGATTTTAAAAAAAATGGAGCATGAAAAAATCTGGACCATGCTCCATTTTCGTGCGGGTCTCCCGCGGGGACGGCTCCCGCGGGCTTCTATTGAAGCCTATGGAAGCCGTCCGGATCCGCGGGAGACCTAAAATAAGAATAACTTACCCGCAGCGGAACCGGGCAGCTCTTCTCCTCTTCACGGCCAGATCTTCTTGCTTCGGCCCGGCGGATGTGCCCGGCGCATGTGCGCAGCACGCCGCCGATGGACGAGTACATCCACCGGCCGAAGAAAGAAGATCCGGCCGTGAAGAAGAGAAGACCTTCCCGGTCCGCTGCGGGTAAGTTAATTCTTATTAATTCTTCTTTTCAGCGCTCATGTCCGCGGGGCAGGAGGGACCCACTACAGATTCTCCATGGAGAATCCGTAGCGGGCCTGATTTTCCCCGTGGACATGAGGCCTAAGGGTAGATGGCACCCCTGCAGAATTTTTTTTTACATTTTTTTTTTTGGCACCTGCCCCGTCACAAGAGGAAAAAAAAACAGTATATATTGTTTATACAGCACCAAGCTCATCACACAGATGCGGCATCAGAACCAAGCTCAGCACGCAGATACCGCACCAGAACCAAGGTCGGCACACAGATACAGCACCAGAACCGAGCTCAGCCCGCAGATGCGGCACCAGAACCGAGCTCAGCCCGCAGATGCGGCACCAGAACCGAGCTCAGCCCGCAGATGCGGCACCAGAACCGAGCTCAGCCCGCAGATGCGGCACCAGAACCGAGCTCAGCCCGCAGATGCGGCACCAGAACCGAGCTCAGCCCGCAGATGCGGCACCAGAACCGAGTTCAGTATATAAATATAGTAGCAGAACTTGGCAATTGAGTTACAGAGGTGCCGGTGGTACTTCAATGCAAATGATAGCTGTCATGCCTGCTGCAATAACGGGACCCGAGTGGTGCTGCTCCTCTGTTCATCCTGGATATGGAAAAATTGGCAACGGAGTATTACAAGTTGGGGTATGACCGTACAACCTGAAGGTACAACCGCGCAAGGCGGTAACCGTGTGCAGCCAATGGCCGCAGGATCTTGTAGGTGGGCGGTGTTATCACATTGTGAAAGAGTCAGATCATGTAGGGCCACAGCTCTTTGACAACAAGGTGTTGCCATTCCTCTTGTCTACTTATATTTCCAGGAGGTATAACAGAGGAACAGTACAATTCAGTGTTCTAAGAAAAGATGCTCCAGAATAGTTCTATTATGTGGCACATAAGTAGTTACTGAACCTGTCGGGTGAGGTGACAGGTCCTCTTTAACAGCTGCTTGGGTCTCGCCCGTAATATCACTGCTACATGTCACTTTGTTGTAATTCGGTCTCCAGGCGATATGGGAATTAATTTATTTACTTATATATTTTAGGACAAAAGCTGAAAAAAGTCTGTCGTATTACATCAAACTGCACCACAAAACCGGAGAGTACGTGTTTATAAACCCCAAGCCGTGCGGACAGTTCTGCTGCTGTGAAATGCGCGGGTGTGAGAGGGTAGGTGCCGATCGCGGTCACCCAGGACCATTAATCCATCAACCCGAAGGGGCATGTACATAGATATATACATATGAACTGTCCCACGAAACAAGTCCACACCCTGCGTCCCCCTCATCCCATCCACAGCATAGGGAATAACTTGCTGATCGTGGGGTCCAAACCCTCGGAACCGAAGAACTGGGGTCTAGAGCATCTTACAATGATAGCGGCAGCAGTTGCACGTGCGCACCACCGCTCCACTCATCTCAGCGGGACCGTCAGCGACAGCTGAACACGGACTGAGAGATCTCTGGCAGCCCCATTGAAAGGATTGATGCTGCACTCCCATGTGGACACACCAGTTCTAGGATAGAATTCTTGGTGCCTGCAGCCACCACTAGAGGGAGCTATAGGATCAGCACAGAATATTAGACCACAAATGACATAATGTCACAAAGCGGATGTTCCCTCTACATATCCTAGAAAGGCTTTGCCCACTGTACACTTGTGTGTAGCTATAGGGTGTAATCATGGGGATTTTGGCATATATCTGGGGTCTATATGCAGCTCCGTACTATTCAAGTGAATGGGATGGAGCCGTTCTACCAGACACTGCTGCTACCAAATTAACGCCGCCGTACCTGGTATGCAGTAAAGAGGCCGCGGCGCTCACTTATGTGCCACAGTCTCTTTAAACAGCTGATTGGCAGGAGTTCTGGGCAGCGGACTTCCAATAATCTGATATTGATGACCCATCCCATAGGTAGGTGATCAGTATCCTAGTCTTAGTAAGCCCCTTTAAGCACAGTCTCTGGCTCGGTGGGTTGACCGTTTTTCTGCTTAGTTTCCTGCTATGTGTTATTATATATGTACTAATGTGTTTTATGATATTTTCCGCCTAGATTGAAGCCATTGAATATTACACTGCAGTGAAGGATAAGCTGGAGCGTGAATATGCCTCTGAGCTGGCGCAGGCGCGGAACGTGCCCATCGGAATGGCTTTTGTGACGTTTTCTGACAAGTCCACGGCGACTTTGTGAGTGCAGCCAGTAGACTATAAGGACATGTATACTTGGTGACTGTGATGAGACGTGCAGGGAGTAAGATGTTGTGTTTCTTCAGCATCCTGAAAGACTTCAATGCCATCAAATGTCATCAATACAAATGTGCCACCGAACCGCAGCCGTCGAGCGTCAGCAGGCAGCTCCGTACCACAAAGTGGTTGGTGAACTACGCCACCTACCCGGAGAACATCTCGTGGTAAGTCGGGTACTTCTAACTGATAATGCAACAACTGTGTTTCTTTAAAAATAAGAATGGGTCTTATATTAAGTTTTGCCCCAAAAGAAGCTCCAGGGCTTATTTTCAGGGAATGTCTTATTTTACTCAGTTCAGGTCCTTTCATTGCTTTACAGAGCCCCGGTGTGGTTCCCACAGTCCTCAGCCACCCGCACAGGATCACTTCCTGGTTATGGGGTTCATAAATCCTGCCTCCACGAAGTAATGGCTGTGATTGGTTCTTCGAGTGCCACAGCTCAGCCAATTTATAAATCCCACCTCTACGAAGCAATGGCTGTGATTGGTTCTTCGAGTGGCATGGCTCAGCCAATCACAGCCATTGCATCGTGGAGGCGGTATTTATAAACTGGCTGAGATGTGGCTTGGCCAATTTATAAATCCCACCTCTACGAAGCAATGGCTGTGATTGGTTCTTCGAGTGGCATGGCTCAACCAATCACAGCCATTGCATCGTGGAGGCGGTATTTATAAACTGGCTGAGATGTGGCTTGGTCCATTTATAAATCCCACCTCTACGAAGCAAGGGCTATGATTTGGTTCATCGAGCGCTGCATTGAGTGGCTGAGCCGCGGCTCTGTAAAATTGCAGCAATTACCAATGCCGCATCGGTCTACAGGTTGTATCTGGTATTGCAGCTCCGTTCCATTGACATGAATGAGGCAGAGCTGCAGTACCAGACACCACCTGTGGACAGGTGAGGTGCCGCTTCAGAGTTTTATTAATTTCTTTTACTCTTCTTGTTTCTCAGGGGGAATATCTCGGTGCAGGGAGTGAAGTGGTGGGCGCGGTGCCTGGGAATCAATTTCTGCCTTTTCATTGTGTTGTTTTTCCTCACAACACCATCTATTATTATTTCTACTATTGACAAATTCAATGTCACCAAGCCCATCTACTACCTGAATGTAAGTAACGTCCATAGCGATGTGTATGCAGGCATGGAGCCTATTCAGCGCTAGTCAGCGACTTATCCGTAGAAATGTAGAGTTCAAAATACCTCGCACTACAGCTATACATATAGTTATACATAAAAAGGGACCCTCCGGGCCTGAAACAAAGATGGCCGACAGGCAGTCAGAGAAGCGCTGTGGCCATTTTTGCTTGTACAGGACTGGAGGGTCACTTTAATGGAACTGAAGTGGATCTCTCAGGTTTCTGAGTGCAGCAGAGGATAGATGGGGAGATGCTGAACTTGGGTCTTTTTCATGAAAACCTATATCCCTAACTGCCGCCAGGCTTTATAGAGAAGAGCGTGCCTGTGAGTCCTACTGCTGCCGCCCACTCAAAGCAAAAGCCTGGGAATCCTGCTTCCTTTGTCCACTCTTAGAGGGAGCCGGTGAGTCCTGCTCCTCCCACCCACTCATAGAGAAATCATATGCATCCTGCTTCCCCTACCTGGGGGAGAGCTGGCGAGCCCTGCCTCTCCGGGCCGCCCGTAGGCAGGGGAAAGCTGGTGAGCTCTGCCTCTGCGGGCCGCCCGTAGGCAGGGGGGAGCTGGTGAGCCCTGCCTCACCGGGCCGCCCGTAGGCAGGGGGAAGCTGGCGAGCCCTGCCTCACCGGGCCGCCCGTAGGCAGGGAGAAGCTGGTGAGCCCTGCCTCTCCGGGCCGCCCGTAGGCAGGGGGGAGCTGGTGAGCCCTGCCTCTCCGGGCCGCCCGTAGGCAGGGGGGGAGCTGGCGAGCCCTGCCTCTCCGGGCCACCCGTAGGCAGGGGGGGAGCTGGCGAGCCCTGCCTCTCCGGGCCGCCCGTAGGCAGGGGGGGAGCTGGCGAGCCCTGCCTTTCCGGGCCGCCCGTAGGCAGGGGGGGGGGAGCTGGCGAGCCCTGCCTCTCCGGGCCGCCCGTAGGCAGGGGGGGGGAGCTGGCGAGCCCTGCCTCTCCGGGCCGCCCGTAGGCGGGGGGGGAGCTGGCGAGCCCTGCCTCTCCGGGCCGCCCGTAGGCGGGGGGGGGGAGCTGGCGAGCCCTGCCTCTCCGGGCCGCCCATAGGCGGGGGGGAGCTGGCGAGCTCTGCCTCCCGGGCCGCCCGTAGGCAGGGGGAAACTGGCGAGCCCTGCCTCTCCGGGCCGCCCATAGGCGGGGGGGAGCTGGCGAGCTCTGCCTCCCGGGCCGCCCGTAGGCAGGGGGAAACTGGCGAGCCCTGCCTCTCCGGGCCGCCCGTAGGCAGGGGGGGAGCTGGCGAGCCCTGCCTCTCCGGGCCGCCCGTAGGCAGGGGGGGAGCTGGCGAGCCCTGCCTCTCCGGGCCGCCCGTAGGCAGGGGGGGAGCTGGCGAGCCCTGCCTCTCCGGGCCGCCCGTAGGCAGGGGGGGAGCTGGCGAGCCCTGCCTCTCCGGGCCGCCCGTAGGCAGGGGGGGAGCTGGCGAGCCCTGCCTTTCCGGGCCGCCCGTAGGCGGGGGGGGGGAGCTGGCGAGCCCTGCCTCTCCGGGCCGCCCGTAGGCAGGGGGGGGGAGCTGGCGAGCCCTGCCTCTCCGGGCCGCCCGTAGGCGGGGGGGGAGCTGGCGAGCCCTGCCTCTCCGGGCCGCCCGTAGGCGGGGGGGGGAGCTGGCGAGCCCTGCCTCTCCGGGCCGCCCATAGGCGGGGGGGAGCTGGCGAGCTCTGCCTCCCGGGCCGCCCGTAGGCAGGGGGAAACTGGCGAGCCCTGCCTCTCCGGGCCGCCCATAGGCGGGGGGGAGCTGGCGAGCTCTGCCTCCCGGGCCGCCCGTAGGCAGGGGGAAACTGGCGAGCCCTGCCTCTCCGGGCCGCCCGTTGGCAGGGGGGGAGCTGGCGAGCCCTGCCTCTCCGGACCGCCCGTAGGCAGGGGGGGGGAGCTGGCGAGCCCTGCCTCTCTGGGCTGCCCGTAGGCAGGGGGGGAGCTGGCGAGCCCTGCCTCTCCGGGCCGCCCGTAGGCAGGGGGGGAGCTGGCGAGCCCTGCCTCTCCGGGCCGCCCGTAGGCAGGGGGGGAGCTGGCGAGCCCTGCCTCTCCGGGCCGCCCGTAGGCAGGGGGGGAGCTGGCGAGCCCTGCCTCTCCGGGCCGCCCGTAGGCAGGGGGGGAGCTGGCGAGCCCTGCCTCTCCGGGCCGCCCGTAGGCAGGGGGGGAGCTGGCGAGCCCTGCCTCTCCGGGCTGCCCGTAGGCAGGGGGGGAGCTGGCGAGCCCTGCCTCTCCGGGCCGCCCGTAGGCAGGGGGGGAGCTGGCGAGCCCTGCCTCTCCGGGCCGCCCGTAGGCAGGGGGGGAGCTGGCGAGCCCTGCCTCTCCGGGCCGCCCGTAGGCAGGGGGGGAGATGGCAAGCCCTGCCTCTCCGGGCCGCACTAAACACAGATTCACAGCCTCCTTACCAACAAACTCATAAAAGCTGTCAAGCTGTGTCTCTGTGTGCTTATATCCCAAATATTCCAAGGCTATTATCTCTTGCATACACTGTTGACCATTGGGAGATTACATTTAAAGAGCCTCTGTTATCACCTTTGAGCCCCATAAACTGGTATGGGTCTCAGATGTGAGGGAACGAGGAGTCTGGGGAGCAGGGTTTCATACCCACCGGGTCCTCCACTCCTGCGTTGGGTCTCCGTGAGGTTGATGCTCAGCGTTCCTCTTTTCAGATGGCTCTGAGTGCGCTCTCTCCCATTAGAGATAAATGAGAGCACACACACAGCCTCCTGAAGAGAGTCACGCTGATTTCTTGGGGACACAGTGCAGGAACCCCCATAAAGGTTCTTTTGTTTCAGTACCCGGCACTGTGAATGTGTCAGGTCTTCGGTTCCCACCACTCGCTGTCAATGGATGACGTCAGAAATGATCTCGAGAATGACATACCCAAAGTCCCCTGAGTATGATTGCTGGGGGTCCCACAGCTGAAATGTGAGCCAAGCATCTGATTGGTGGGGTCCGAAATGCTGGGACCTCCACCAGTCATGAGAATGGGGATGCCAAGTGTCCCCGTATAAATGGCGCTGCAGTCACGTGTGCACATTACCACTCCATTTATTTCCATTGGTCTGGAGAAAGACGAGCACTAATCTATCCCCGGCAGTGCCATAGACATGATTGGAATGGTAATGTGCATACGGGATGCTAGGGACTTAAATTCCCATAATTTTTTTTTTTTTTTAAACTCGCTTTATTTGCACAAATAAAATGGTACAGTACAGACTACAATGGAAGTTGCCAATCATATAACATTCAGCGTATTATTTGTGTTCTGTACATTGAAGAATACCACAGTAGGGGAAGTAGTTTTCTTATTGAGAGAAACATGCAAGATTCTCGGGTATTGTATTCAGCGATTGCAACTGTAAACTTATTATCTGAAATTGGGGATAAAACAAAACTAATTAAACTAAAGCGGTCTGTGCTGGTCTTGTTATTTCGATTAGGGTTATACTGGTCCAGTGGGTAATGTGGAGTGTGTGTCTAGCCAGGGGCCCCAAATTTTTTGATGTTTGTCTGGGCACCCCCTATTTTGATATATGATTTTCTCGTAGGGGATTATGACGTTTACTAGTTGGATCCATTTTGTAATTGTTGGTTGTTCTGCGGCCATCCAGTGCATGGCTACTGTTTTTCGGGCTAGGAATAATGCCTCTTTAAGAAATATGCACGTGTATTTTGACCATGTCTCCTCTTCTAATAGGCCGAATAGAATTATTTTGGGGTCTAAGTTTATGTTGTAAGGGGGTATTAGAAGTTGGTTTGTGAGAGAGACTACATTAGACCAAAAGGTCTTAATGTACGGACAGTCCCACATCAGGTGCCAGAAGTTCGCGTCTGGTTGACGACATCTGCGGCAGGAGTTCGAGTGGTTGTTTCCCATTTTAAATAGACGGCTGGGGGTGAGGTATGATTGATGAATAATATATAATTGAATCGGTTTATTATTTATGGCAGGGGAGACTGACAGATGGGATTCCTCTATTTCCTGCCATTCTTCAGGTGTCAGGGATGGGATGTGGAGCTTCCATTTATTGAAGATTGGGAGTGGGTTGGGGCCCATTTTGGCTGAGAGTAAGTGTGTATACAATGTTGAAATTAAGCCCTTGGGGCCCTGTGACTTGAGAATCCCGATTGTATGGTATTTTGAAATTTGGGTCGAGGCCGGGGGAAATTGGGTGTTTAACGCATGTCTCAGCTGGAAGAACCTAAATAATTGCAGATGTGGGGATTGCAGCTTCTCGCGCAGCTGGGTGAACGTAGGGAACGTTCCATCAGTGTATATGTCTCCCACTGAAAGGACTCGGAGATTAATCCAGTATGAAATGTCTGGAACGGAGTGTAGGGCCGCTAGGCCAGGGTTATCCCAAAGAGGTAAGTCCAGCATCACGTCTCGGTATCTCTGAAGTGATTTAGACTCTCTCCATACACTAAGCGCCAATCTGTGTAGTGGTAGAATTCCTGATGAATGTGTGCAATCTGGGAATTCTAAGTAATTTAATAGATTATTGCCTGTTACTTGCATTGCTAAGTATTGATCTGCAATAGGCATCTCCTGGTTTCGGAACCACGACTGGATATTCCGTAGTTGTCCTGCCAGGTAGTATAGCCGGCGGTCTGGTAGGGCCATTCCTGCTTGGTCTTTTGGCCTTTGTAGTGACAAAAGGCTCAGTTTGGATCGGGTGGAGTTCCATATAAATGATGTGATGAGTGAATTGAGGGATTGGAAGAAACGTTTTGGGACCTGGAGTGGCATGTGCTGTAGAATATATAGGCATTTAGGTTGAATCGCCATTTTAACCAAATTTATGCGGCCTGCCACTGATAGCGGTAGTTTAGTCCATTTCCTGAATTTATGTCTAAGGTTTTCCTGTAGGGGTACAATATTATCGTCTATGGCATTATGACAGTCCCCAGACATAATTATTCCTAAATATTTAAACTTGGTGACTACGGCCAGATCATATCTAGATACCCAAGGGTCGTTTTTGGGGTTGAGTTCCGTGTAAAGAATTATGGATTTGGTCCAATTTACGTATAGTCCGGAGAGTTGGGAGAAATTATCTATATGGTTCATAGCTCTGGAGAAAGAGATATCGGGGTCTGGCAGGAAGAGTATAGTGTCATCTGCGTATAGGCCTACCTTACTTTCAAGTGTTCCCCATTTGATGCCCCGGACATTAGTGGAGGATCTCAAACGGATCGCTAAGGCTTCTATGGCTATAGCAAACAGGGCTGGGGATAAGGGGCATCCTTGGCGAGTACCTTTTGAAAGCGGGAATTCGGCTGAGGGAACGCCATTTACTACTACGTTAGCTTTCGGGGATTTGTATATTGTGTTGATCCATTGTTTAAATTTAGGGCCGAATCCGAAGCGGGTTAAGCAGGCCTTAAATTCCCATAATTGATGGGTGTCCCAGCTGCTGTACTTCATTGATCAGACACTCACCCCCTTATCTCAGCATTCGGACCCTCCCAGCGATGATATATTCATTAAGCCCCATTTACAGGGGACAAACAATGCTGTTACACAGGAGCGAGTATCACTGGATCGCTCAGAGCGATAATCGGCTGTGTTAATGGGCGGTCAGGAGTGTGGAGAAGTGATAATTTTGTTCCATGGGACAAACCGATAGACACACAATTAAAGGTTTTCTATTCTTGCAGAACCCCGTGATCAGCCAGTTCTTCCCCACCCTCCTGCTGTGGTCCTTCTCTGCACTGTTACCCACCTTGGTCTATTACTCCACACTCTTTGAGGCGCACTGGACAAAGTAAGTGGATATTGCTTAAGGCAGAGTGAGAACTAAAGAGGAAATTGGGCCCCTGAGCCTCAAATCTTGGGGTCCGGTTTTCATGTAGGATTGCTTTCCATATTCTGATTACAGTGAGCAGAGGGGATGTCACATTGTTCTGTTGCTCACTTCATGCAGGCAAGCAGGCGGGGACCCGTCCCATTCCCTGGGGCCCTATGAGGGTTTTATGAGGGCAGGTAATTCGAGATGAGCGAGTACACTCGCTAAGGCACATTACTTGAGCGAGTAGTGCCTTAGCCGAGTATCTCCCCGCTCGTCTCTATCACAAATATAGATCCGCGCCACCACACAAATGAACCGAAGTAAAGGGGATTTTTACTCACCTGGTGCACAGCGGGATTCTTCGTGAACGCAAAGAACCCGCTTGCACCGATGATCCCCGTTTGCCTGTAGAAATAAAGCTGTTTTCTTCTTGCAAAAAAAGGATCCCCAGTGATCCTTAAAGGAGATGCAGCAGTAGGAAAAAACCCCAGTGGGTGATAACACCCCACAATGGGGAAAATACAATCAGTAGAAGACAAAAAATCCTCCTGCGCTCTTTGTTTGGGGCTTTTTTGCAATCCGAAATAGGGACTTCCAAATCACCAAAATATACAGTGAAGTATATTTTATTTATACAAAAAGGACTATAACAGTCTTGCAACGCGTTTCGACGCTATTCAGAGCGTCTTTTTCAAGCATGACATAACACAATCTTAGTTGCTTTATATAGAGTCACTTACTTTTCCTCCATGTGCGGAGTCCAGGGCTCGCGGCATGGGACGCCGGTCTCGTCGCTGCTGACGTAACCATTCAAGCGACGGCAGTTTTGATATGATAGGGACGGAGTTACGCAAACTACGTAAGTTTTTAACGTAGCTACGCCAATAGCGTAACTTCATTCACTAGAGCCGTCATATCAAAACTGCCGTCGCTTGAATGGTTACGTCAGCAGCGACGAGACCGGCGTCCCATGCCGCGAGCCCTGGACTCCGCACATGGAGGAAAAGTAAGTGACTCTATATAAAGCAACTAAGATTGTGTTATGTCATGCTTGAAAAAGACGCTCTGAATAGCGTCGAAACGCGTTGCAAGACTGTTATAGTCCTTTTTGTATAAATAAAATATACTTCACTGTATATTTTGGTGATTTGGAAGTCCCTATTTCGGATTGCAAAAAAGCCCCAAACAAAGAGCGCAGGAGGATTTTTTGTCTTCTCCCGCTCGTCTCTAAAGATTCGGGGACCGGCGCGGGTGACAGGTGAGTTGCGGCGGGGTGCGGGGGGAAGAGAGGGAGAGAGAGAGTTTTCCCCTCCGTTCCTCCCCGCTCTCCAAATCTTTATAGACGAGCAGGGAGATACTCGGCTAAGGCACTACTCACTCGAGTAATGTGCCTTAGCGAGTGTACTCGCTCATCTCTACAGGTAATCTGTGCTAATGATCAATCAACCAGCGCTTGTTCCCTATGGCTATGCTGGTGGATTATCTGCAGTATAGGGACAAACTATCATTACTACAAGTGTTCATCCTCATAGATCTGTCATTGGTCGGCCGCACATCTTCTGTTTACTCTGGGAGATGTCTAACATAAAGAGCCGCTCACTTAATGCGGATCTCACAGACACATAATGTGCTTAATGTAAGAGGCGTATGTTGGGTTGTCCATGCGCCTAATCAGACATTTACGCTAACTACCTGAAATCTACACCAGCTCCTATAGTTTAGTTTCTGGTGTAAATTGTACATGAAGCTGTCACACCATGGGGGCCACGTCGCCAACAAGCCACACCCATTTTTTAAAATGCGGAGTGGTATAAAGCACGGCTTACTCCAAAATCTGTGACACTTGTAACCCAAATATAATCTGATAAATCCCCTCACCGTGTATATAACTCGCTGTTTGCAGCTTTGCAAGAAAAAAAACCCTCTGCAAATCTTCTCCTTTTTGGTGTACACGGCCCCTTTTGCAGAGTTTTGTGCAGTGAGTTTATGAAGCGAGAGGAGGGGAGACGGTGCAACCTCATGCTAGAAAGGAGGCATTGAGGGAATTAAACTGTGCAGCTGCGGGAATAGTCACCAAATCCCACAAGATGATCGTAAAACGTCATATTTATACATTAAACCGTCGCACCTAAACGCACCTTTCATATATGCAAATTTGCAAAAAAATTTGCATAAGCGATGAAACGGATGTTACAAACGTACGTCAAACAGTCACTCCCAGAATGACAATCCAGCAATCAAATCTCAATGAGAATGTTGTAAAGGAGACATCAAGACAAATTCTTAGTCTCATTCATATAAATATACAAATATATAAGCAATTCCAACAACTTACATTCAACTATCCATTTATCCGTCCCATCAATCTTTGCACTAGCACAGGATTAATCAACCGCAAATGCATAAAAGAACGCCCCCATAACGAGTGATCAGTATCCCAAATGTGCATTCATGCTAACACAGGATTACCCGAAAATGCCATTCAATCCAGACGGATAGTGTGTGGGTTTTTTTTGGGGGGGGGAGGGGTTAACCTTTACATAAAATCCCTAAAACAGAGGACCAGGAAGTCCAAAAGGAAGATCCACATAAATACTGTATAAATGTAGCCCATAAGAACCACAATGGATATAAATCGCTTATTAAATACCAGTGATGTGTGAAGGCATAATATAGAATATCATAAAACAATCTTCATTCTTACTTCATTCATAAACTCCAATAATCAAGAAGAACTATCGGAGCAACAAATCATGGCGAAAAGTGCACAGACTTTATTAACTGAAATCATAAATATAAGTGAGTAACCTCATGCTAACACCCACTGAGCTCTGAACTTGCAGCTCCACAATCAAGCATGTCTGAGAATGCGCACTGAGCTCTGAACTTGCAGCTAAACAAGAAAACATGCCATTTTGCAACATTTTACAATACAAAAAGTTCCCCAACTCCCAGCATACATAGCTAAATCCAAGACCTTGTTACAGATCTGCTGAAAACCGTATCATGATGCATAAAGTCTACATCTTCCTCATCTTCATGGTGCTGATCTTACCATCGCTCGGCCTGACCAGGTAAGGATTTGATCTCCTGTAAAACTTTTCTTCTCTGCAGCAAGAAGCTGCAAACGGCTTTTCCCTGCATCAACCTAGAAACGCACAATGTGATGTTTTGCAGCTTAGACGTCTTCTTTCGGTGGCTGTTTGATAAATCCTTGGACACCAATGGCCGTATCAGACTGGAGTAAGAACAGCAGACTACTAACCTCACAGTGCTGATATTGCATCGTTCTTTTGACCAATCATCTGCCAGGCGACCATTTGTATAATTGTTTTCTTGTTTTCATCTTAGATGCGTCTTCCTACCAGATCAGGGCGCATTCTTCGTCAATTACGTCATTGCGTCTGCATTTGTTGGGAGCGGGATGGAGCTGCTGCGTCTTCCAGGCCTCATCCTGTACACCATCCGCATGGTAATGGCCAAATCTGCTGCAGAAAGACGGAACATAAAGCAGGTACTTATCCCTCTACAAAGGCCTAAAGAGGATGTATCAGGCCCACAAGCCCTAGCCATATGCGAACATGGAGTATCTACATAAGAATGGCCCTGTTCTTTAATGGCGGGTAGATGAGAGGTTCTGGTGTGAGAAGGAAGGTGATGATGTAACATAGAAGAGACTGCTAGGAAATGGAGCCGACGAGGGTCTTATTTTCATGTCCCGATTCTTGTCTCCTGTTCTGTAGAATCAGGCCTTTGAATACCAGTTTGGCGCCATGTATGCCTGGATGCTGTGCGTCTTCACCGTCATCACCGCCTACAGCATCACTTGCCCCATTATTGTGCCTTTTGGTAAGTCGCAGCACAAACTGTTAGGGCCTGTGGATGTCATAATGTGAAGCACATCAAGTCTGGTGGACTCGACACATCCATGTGTTCTATGGTTGGCTGTTCTCTTGAAAGGCAGATGCACTAATTGGCCCCTTTATTAGAGCCCCGGCCCTTTCATGATTGGCCCTTCCCTGTATTACCATTAGAGCCGGAGTGCGGCATAAAATCACATGGCAAGCTTTCCGTGGATCAGTTTTAATGTGAATCCACATTAGACGGGGAAATCCAGCAATCGGAGCGACTTCCAACAAGGCCGGTCATCGGTGCTGGACTAGCCAGGGCCAGGGTTTCACTAGCTACTGCGTGGGTTTTTCTCGTAACAGTGTGGAAAGTATACAGAGAATGGCGTGATCAAGGAAAGACATCCACAGAAGGGGATCCTGTAGACGGAAACAACTTGTCATTGAAAGGGGTCAGGGGAGGATGTCAAGAATCACTCTAAACATCAGGCGCTGCACAGTCACAAACAGCTCAATGCAACGCACTGGTGCGACCACTAACGTTTTGAACGCACAACTCGCCGTTTCTCCGCACAGATGGTATAACAGCAGACAACCAGTTCCAACGTCATTGTGTCTAAGAGAAGCAGAAAGGCGAGACTCCAGCGGGCAAAAGAGCGCAAAATTGTATCACTGAGCAGTAAACAAAAAAAACATCCGGTCAGATGGATCCAGTTTCTGTTGCATCAAGCTAATAGAATTGTCAGAATTTGGTGCAAGCGGCACGAATCAATGACCCTTCCTGTCAGGCTGGTGGAGGAGCAGTAATGGTGGAGGGAAGGTTTTCTTGGCGCACTTGGCTCCTCTTATACCTGCGGATAGTCGCCACGATGAACCGCTGCGGTCCTGAAGGCCAACGGAGGTCCGACGTGCTACTAGATGGGGTCTCTAATAAAGTGTCATTTCAGTGTATGTAGATAACGCAGTCCTTATGTCCGTTAGGTCCTTACGGCTGTTTTTCTCCCCAGGTCTGATCTACATGCTGCTGAAGCACATCGTGGACCGACACAACCTGTATTATGCTTATCTGCCCACAAAACTGGATAGGAAGATCCACTTTGCGGCTGTGAACCAATCCCTGGCCGCCCCCATACTCTGCATCATGTGGCTGTTTTTCTTCTCTCTTCTTCGAATGGGTATGAAGCTTCTACCGTTTTTTTTTTCTCTTCCGTATCACATGACACAGCGGAGGGTGGTACTTGGCGCCAACCGTATTTCTGTATATTAATGTATAACATCAGTTCTGCATTCTGTAATGTACTCGGACCGCACACGGGGATGGCTTCACACACTTTAAAAGGGATCTGAAGTGGATCTGATTTTCGAATGGACCGCGATCGCCAGACCGACTTTAATCCAATAAGGGTCCGTCTTAACACCTTAAAAACCAGTGTGGTTTATTTTTTAATTTGAACACTTTCCCACTACAGCTGGGGCATCCATAGGCGTAGCATCCATAGGAGCCCCAGTCACAGGGAAAAATATCACTGGCAGAACTGGTCAGAGGTCTGCTAAGACCCTACAGCTCTGATATGCCGGGGGTCGCTGCTGATCATGTGATCTCTGGGTCCCATGCAGGATATGGCAGTGCCACTTCCTGCATTCTCTGCATGGCGCCCACAGAGTGCTATGTAGCCTGTAAATGAGAGGGCAGAAGAGGTTAAAACCTGTCTGCCGCCCGGGAAGCCGACCTGCCAGATTGCAGGAGTGTCAATACCGCACCATACTTATACAATCAGACGGAATTAAAGCCCAGGACCAATCGCCGCGTATTTATGGCACTTGGTCCTTAAAGGGGTTGTCCCGAGGCAGCAAGTGGGTCTATACACTTCTGCATGGCCATAATAATGCACTTTGTAATGTACATTGTGCATTAATTATGAGCCATACAGAAGTTATAAAAAGTTTTATACTTACCTGCTCCGTTGCTGGCGTCCTCGTTCCCATGGAGCCGACTAATTTTCGCCCTCCGATGGCCAAATTAGCCGCGCTTGCGCAGTCCAGGTCTTCTCCTCTTCTCTATGGGGCTCCGTGTAGCTCCGTGTAGCTCCGCCCCGTCACGTGCCGATTCCAGCCAATCAGGAGGCTGGAATCGGCAATGGACCGCACAGAAGCCCTGCGGTCCATGAAGACAGAGGATCCCGGCGGCCATCTTCAGCAGGTGAGTATGAAGACGCCGGACCGCCGGGATTCAGGTAAGCGCTGTGCGGGTGGTTTTTTTAACCCCTGCATCGGGGTTGTCTCGCGCCGAACGGGGGGGGGGTTTAAAAAAAAAAAAACCCGTTTCGGCGCGGGACATCTCCTTTAACAGGTTAATTAGTACTGATCTTCTTAATAAAGTTTTCTTCCTGTTTCTTCAGGTTTGAAGGGCGCCACGCTGTTCACTCTGGCTATTTTGATGGTCACGATCTTAATCTGTATCTCGTATACGTGTTTCGGCTGCTTCAAACATCTCAGTCCTTTGAATTACAAGGTGAGTGTTTCATGTCTCCGAGGGCCGCAGTGCCACTAATTTCTGGTAATTTAATCAGTTATCGCTGGACGTCCTACTTAAAGGGAAGGTCATGTTTGTAATTTTCAGCTTAGTGAATTGGGCTCTTTACACATTATAGTCCCAGAATCCAGCACTGGCTCCGTCCTCCATCCAGAAAACTGCTGGGGGATCATAGAATCCTAGAATGGTAGAGTTGGAAGGGACCTCCAGGGTCATCGCGTCCGACCCCCTGCTCAGTGCAGGATCACTAAATCATCCCAGGGATGGAACCATAACCAAAGCTACTCTATCGTAGTGCCTGACACACTGATTACAGTGATATGTCTGCTGAGCAGGAGTTTTGGAGAAACTTATATTTAATTAGTAGCAGGGAGACACAGAACTAGTCCTGCATATTCATGAGCTGCAGCGTAGCCACACCCACTCCGCCCTCCAGCCAATGATTGGCAGCTGCCTCTCTATGCACAGTAATGGGTAGACAGCAGTTATGAGTGGCTGGCTGGTGGGGTGGGTGGAGCTGGCCTGCAGCTCATGAATATCCAGGACTACTTTAAGTAGTCCTCTATGCATGTGCTGCTACTGATAAAATGCAGGTTCTCCAAAACTACTGCACAGATCCACACAGCAGGCAAATCATTACTTTATGCTCAGAGAGGGGTGCAGAAGGATGGTGACAAAATATCTTTAATTACCGGCCGGGTGACAACCCTATGTCCATCCCGGTGGTTATTTTACACTGGGTAGGAAGGCGTCATCCTCCGAGCTTTTCTGTCCAGTCTGAAAAAACTGACGGACAGAAATTGTGAGACTGAGACCCGGGAGGTCTCCATCTTGCCTTTTGAGACTTAGGGGTTATTCACAGGAGCGTATATCGGCCGCCGTTTCCATGGGAGGGGGCGGGACAGGGATGCAGCTAAGCTCCCGACCCTTGTCCGCAGCCAACAATGGGAGGGGGCAGGGCTAAGCCCTGCCCCCTCCCATTGCAAACAGCCGGAGGGGAGGAGAGAGGCAGAGAGTCGGTAAGGGGGAAGACAGCTCACATGGTAGCGTTTATTGGTTTTGTTGTTTATCTCCACAGACCAATGAGTGACGGGAGAGCGTCATACAGAAGCCTCTCAGTGTGCAGTGTTACTATCCTGCCTTGTCCAGGCAGTACATAGAGCTGCCCTTAACTTGCCTGCCCTCTAATGATAATGAAATGACTCTGCTAATCCTGTCCCACTCTACACTGAGCTACCAAAAACCGGAAATGTCTGCTCGCTATCCAGCAACAAAACTGTCATTGTGATTTGAGTTTTCTTTTGGTTTAACCCTTTCCAATCCAATTTTGGATTCAGGGTTTCCTAAAAGGCTTTCTCTTTTTGCTGTTCTACAACGGTGCCATCTGCTGGCTAAAGCCAGTGTGTGTGCGCCAGAGAGGCTTTGACAGCGGAGAGGCTGGCAATAGACGGTAAGAATACCCTGTTGAACATCTTCTGACAGTGGAGCTGTACAGGCTTCAATGGGGATGTAGGAAGATGTCAGACAGTGGATTAGAAAGGGTTAATACTTATGGAAAACATATTCTGCTCCAGTATCTACTTCATCAGTTCCCCGGTCTAGTTTAGGCCCCCGCCGCCCGGTCTAGTTTAGGCCCCCGCCGCCCGGTCTAGTTTAGGCCCCCGCCGCCCGGTCTAGTTTAGGCCCCCGCCGCCCGGTCTAGTTTAGGCCCCCGCCGCCCGGTCTAGTTTAGGCCCCCGCCGCCCGGTCTAGTTTAGGCCCCCGCCGCCCGGTCTAGTTTAGGCCCCCGCCGCCCGGTCTAGTTTAGGCCCCCGCCGCCCGGTCTAGTTTAGGCCCCCGCCGCCCGGTCTAGTTTAGGCCCCCGCCGCCCGGTCTAGTTTAGGCCCCCGCCGCCCGGTCTAGTTTAGGGCCCCAGTCTACTTTAGGACTCCGCTGCTTTCCCTCTATTCATTTGAGAGAAACCTTTTATATTCTTTTCTTTGTTTTGTTTTTCTCCAGATACTTGAATCTGTTCCTGAATCAGACGCTCCAGCTGAGGGAGACGTTCCTCAGAAATCACCAGTGAGTATGAGAAGTCTTCAAGAAACGGGGACAAATCACACGTAAAATACAGGTGGATGGAGTGGGTGGGGGGGAAACTTAATTTATACAAGAGTTTTTCTGTTGAGACCTCCCCTTTTAATTTCCCCATCAGATAAGTTATCTTAAAGGGGTTGTCCCGCGGCAGCAAGTGGGTCTATACACTTCTGTATGGCCATATTAATGCACTTTGTAATGTACATTGTGCATTAATTATGAGCCATACAGAAGTTATTCACTTACCTGCTCCGTTGCTAGCGTCCTCGTCTCCATGGTTCCGTCTAATTTCAGCGTCTAATCTCCTGATTAGACGCGCTTGCGCAGTCCGGTCTTCTCCCTTCTGAATGGGGCCGTTCGTGCCGGAGAGCTGCTCCTCGTAGCTCCGCCCCGTCACGTGTGCCGATTCCAGCCAATCAGGAGGCTGGAATCGGCAATGGAACGCACAGAGCCCACGGTGCACCATGGGAGAAGACCTGCGGTCCACCGTGGGTGAAGATCCCGGCGGCCATCTTCGCAAGGTAAGTAAGAAGTCACCGGAGCGCGGGGATTCGGGTAAGTACTATCCGTTTTTTTTTAAACCCCTGCATCGGGTTTGTCTCGCGCCGAACGGGGGGGCTATTGAAAAAAAAAAAACGCGTTTCGGCGCGGGACAACCCCTTTAAGAGTTAACCCCTTCTCGCCCGGCACAATATACTTGTAGAGCTAGTGACTGAGCCAATATTGGCAGATTATGGGGCTGTCGGTTGGAACGCTCGACCGGCCATCTAAAGTGTATGGATAGCCTAAGCGGCTAGATAGTGGGAGGGGCCCCTCTCTGTCACTCGCGCAGTGCAATCATGGGGTGCCGGTGGATTTCCATGGCAGTCGGTAGACTAATGAAGACTCCCAGGTTCGCTATCTGTACACTCCTGTTGGATGCCTGTCAGGGTCACATGATGCTGTGCTGATGCACCATGGGATTGCTAGCATAGCATGAAATAAACGCTTTATTATGTCAAAAATATAAAAAAAAAATTAAAACGCACATAATTGGCATCGCTGCCGCTGTAAAGAGACCGTGATACAAGTTATTAATCCTGCAAGCTGTAAAGAAAAAAAGGGTGCAGAAAAACAAAGCCCACGTTTGTTTTTTTTTGTTTGTTTGTTCATCACACCTCCCAAAAATGGAATAAAAAATATAAAAAAAGTCATATTTACCCCAGAATTGTGTAAGAAAATGAAAGCTGTGCTGTGATTGGTTACTACAGGCAACCAAACCAGTTTTTTGGATGAACAGTTTTCATGACTCCCCCCCACTGTGGGTATATAACAACACTCCTAATGTTGACCCCTTTTCATTCTATTGTCTATATGTGACTTTGGGGGCGGCCATCTTGCCTGAGCTGCAGTTAACAGCATTTAGATAGATTCCTTACAACCGCCTCAGACTATAGATACAAGGTACAGGAGGTTGTGATCATCATCAATATACTTCTATGAGAGAGCATTGTAGGCATGCTCTGTGACCTGTGCAGGGAGGGGGAGGAGGTGAGCTGTGACATCCCCTGTTGTGAATGGTGGATCTTGTGTTATCTATATATAGGTGTCACCTCTCAGCCGAATCCTGCCGGAACAGGAAGTTTCAGTCTATTATTAGGCTTAGTGGTCAGTGTGAGAACTGCCGGATTTTAGTATTTTTGTTTAACCACTTCAGGACTGCCGAACGACTATAAATGTCCTGCAGTCCTGAAGTGTGTATGGAGCGGGCTCAGGATCTGAGTCCACTCTACATGCAGCAGCTATCAGCTGTTTCTGATAGCTAACAACTGTCGGTAACATCCACAAAGCTGAATGCATGTCTAAGCAGTCAGTGGAGGGGAAGCACCCTATCGGATTCCCCCATGGTGCAATAAGAGGGTACTAATGGGCAAGCATGGCAGCCTGGAGCCAACTGAAGGCTCCCAGGGCTGCCACGCATAGACGCTTTGTTGTCCTGAAAGGAAACATAAAAAATTGTTATATACTGCAATACTGAAGTATTGCAGTATATAGTAGAAGCGATCAGATGACCACAAGTTCAGATCCTCTGTGGGGGCTGACAAATAAAGTGTAAGAAAAAAAACATGTAATAAAGTTTTTCTAACAGTTTAAAAAAAAAATTTTAATTAAGTTTTTTTAAAAAACCTTTGCCGTTATTCCTATTTAAAATTAAATGTAGACCATTAAACCCGACGTGTATATATGATATCGTGATGTATGTAAAGGTCTGAACTAGTTAAAAAAATAACAATATTTGCACCTTGAAGGCCAAACAAAAACTCAGTACTAGAATTGTGTTTTTTGTTTAAAAAAATTACTTTATTATTATTACTATTATTTTAAAAACAATCCAGATTCGTATAAAGGGTAATTTTCTGATGTTACGTTTACTTTAAAGAGCTTTCGGAGTATATGACCCTCTATCCCACCCCCCCAACCCCCTCTAATACACTGTGTGTACTTGCAGGTTTATGTCCCCAGCGTACTGAGGGCTTCACCATCTGAGAGTAATAACCTGGATAAGGACCCCCATCCATCCTACGGAGCTATGGAAGAGACCGCGACCGCGACTAGCACAGACGAGGCTCCTCATGTGTCATGGGACGTCCCGGAGTCATAATGTAGGGTCTGATCATATGTAACTCCAAGGCCAGTCCCAGTGCAACAGCCGTGACCCAGTAGATGATCTCTAATGCTGCCTGCAGAATCACTTGAACCTTCCAGCTAATGTTCCTGCAGCGCCGGGGGTTATCTCTACAGACAAGCTGCTATCATGGGAACCCTAAATTACTTGCATTAATTAAAATTGCTTTGCAACCACTTGGCACCTCCTGGTTGCTGCTGACCAGGACATGTGACTGCTGCAGCCAATCACTGGCTATAGAAGGTCACACCCCGTGATTGGCTGCAACAGTCACATGTCCTGGTCAGCAGAAACCAGGAGGTGCAGGGTGGTTGTAAAGCAACTTTTAGTAATGGGACAATCCTTTTAAGGGTTTCCGCTGTACATGACTATTGCTGCTCCACTTCTACTAATCCTATAAGATGTCAGATATACTGGACTCCTTTTATAGGGTTTATCTCAATAGGGCAACTTGTGTCCAAATACCCTTTTAGGGCTTATTAGGATAAAGAAGGGGGCACTTTTAAGAGATCTTCTCACTTTTTTCTATTTATGACGTATCTGCCGGACAGGGCATCCATAGATGATTGGCAGGGGTCCAGTGCTTGGGATGCCCGTTCCGCAATCACAATGGACCGTGCAGGAAGAAGATCGCCTTACCGAAGCACAGCGGCCTGCGTTGGTATTGCAGGCGCAGCTTCCGTTGCATTCAATGTCCGCAGTGAGTCAGGCCGCTGTGCTATGGTCAGCTATTTGTGCTTCTTGCGCTGTCCATAGTGACAGCGGTGCTGGGAATCGGCTGATTGGCAGGGATCTTGAGCAATGGACTTACACTGATCATCTAGTGCTGACCAATCCTGAGACAACCATGTAATACCACATTTCTCCTGTAGTGGCCACCAGTGCTTTTAACTGCCAGACCAGCGGGTCCTTAAGCCAAACCCTTCAAGTGCCAACCAGACGTGGTTTTATGACCGTTTGCACCCTGTATGGATTTGTATACAGTAGATTCACAGACACATCGTGGCCACCGAGGACGAGTTATAATCTATCCCTGGTGCTTCCAGAAGAACATGGCAGCTTTCTTCCAACGGTCTACAGGGTCTGCGTTGTACATTCACTTTAATGTAGCCGAGCCGCCATTATGGACACAGCTCAGGGCCACTGTTATCTACAGGGTGGAAATGTTTGGGATCATGAAATACATTACAGTTTGAAGTGAGGATTTGGGTCGGGCGCCTACCGAGGGGCAGAAGGAAAAAATATCATACTCCCTCCTAGAAGCATTGAAGAGAATATCTCTAACATACGGAGCACCATATGGCGGCACACCGTGTTCGGCCGGCTCCATAACTCCTTATAGGGTCTCTGTTACAGCACAAACAGTATTACACCCACAGGCACAAGGTCAAAAGGCATAGCAAAGTGCAAAGTGTATTGATCAATTAATTTCTATGAGGCAGTAGTTAATCACTGGGTCTGATTTGATCTACATATTCACAACATGCCTTACGAGCCTTAAACATTTCAACAACATGGCTGCCTTCTGTGTAGCCTACAGAAACGTATCGTAAGATTGGCGAATACATCCGTAGACCAGAAGGGGGCGGGGCCACAGGCATGGAATGGGGCCTAACGCAATGCTTAGTCTTGATAAACTGGTCAAATGTGTGGCTTTAGGCTCCACCCCCTTCCCGCTTTGGTCTAAAGGAGCATTGTCTAGTCCTAGGATGGGTTTCCAATTCATCAACAACCCCTTTTAAAGGATTTTGAATTCACAGAGCTGCCAAAGACTTGTGTATATACTCTTGTGTACTTTTGTATATACAGATATATCATTTTATAAATTATGCAAATTAAAATGGAAAAAAAAAAGTCCAGGGTAAAAAAAATGAGTCATATTTGGTCAATATGGCGGTGTTGGGATCCCATGCCTGCACCCCCCCTAGTCAACACAAAATGTGAGAGCAGATCTTGCAGACAAGAACGAAGGCGGTATGGGATGCTTGAATGTAATTAATTAAGCCAAGCCTAGTGTATTATATGTAATGTGAGCTGCCAGCCTTGGAGACGCGGTGAGCGGGCTGCAGCGCCATCATATCTGCAGCAAGGAGACAATGACAGTGAACTACTGTTAGAGAATCTGGAACGAGAAGGGCTCTGCAGCCCAAACAACTGAGCTTCGAGGATCCATGGGCAGCTCTTAACTTTCCCTGAAGGCACGTGGCACATGAATATATTAGACTACTTGTACCCCTTACGAGGATTAAAGGGCTCGTCCGAGATTAGGAGGGGGATGAAAACTCAGTGAAAGTTATATAAAAACTAACCACACTCTGCTCCTCAACCCCTACTAATCCAGTAACAATGCACTTGTCTTTGCCATATCCAGCACGGATCTAAGTGGTCAAGGACCGTGCTTACTGCTATCATCTCTGAGGCCAGTGATTGGCTTAAGAGGTCACATGCTAATACAACACCCCATCACTCCTCAGAGGTAAACAAGGACCGGCCCGGCGGGGGAGTCACACTTGAAAACTCCTGTGCTGACGGTTCCCTTTTTCTTGTTTGCTAACAACGCCCCAGCAATTATGTCACCCCCAACACTTGACCGAGCCGCCGGTCAGAGGGCGACCCACATGATCACGGCCGCATTATAGGCAAAGATTGGCTGAAGACAGTGGGGGATTTGGAAGGTGAGTCTCATATTAAGCCATATAAGGACTATTTCACAAGTCATATTATCGGGCCGTGTGCTGTTCATGTATTCCCGTGAGGCCAGTCACATGAACAAGTAGTCACACGGACCAACGGTCTTGTGTTTTCATATATGAGAATAGGACATGCCGTGTCCGAGGAGATCAGACCTCACAGGGGTGAGTGCCTGGTGTTGTCCGATGGGAGGTTTTTGGGTATAACTCGCATACAGCCATGTGAATCCAGCCTAAAGAATATTGGAAAATCTCGTAAGAGCGGGAAAAAGCTTTTAATATTCTTTAAGGCAGCGATCAGAAGGTTCACGATCAGAACACCTTCTTAGCCTCGGGCTGTGAACCATATAGACGGTAATCCCAATATACGAGGGGCCTTCGAGCTGTAGGTCTAATTTAAATAGACACATGGGACATATGTTAGAAGACGCCGGCATGCTTCGGGGAGGCTCACGATCCCCACTTGCCGGACTTCACACCCAGCAGTTTAGCTTTATTCAATCGTGAAGGTTATCGTTTGTGGTTGCATGGTGACTTCTGCTCCACAGGGGATTTCTGTCCTGACGGACTTCGTCACAGGGAGGACTTTTGTGGTTGCACGTTTCCAGTTGTGCCGTTGTTGCACTAGTAATTTTCCAGTGAGCAAAAAAAGCCCCTGAAGAAACCTTTCCAGCAACTGAACAATCATGGTGACGATTTGTGAAAAATGTGCCGGGCAAGAAGACTGTTGGGAAGCAGCAATACTGCCACCTTTCTGGGGTGAGGAGTTTGGTTTCTAAAAAGAGAAAAAAAAACAAATCGCAGCTCATAGGACCTGAATGCAGCTTGTATTGATCCCGAGAACAGGGGTCTCATAGGTCCTTGTATGCAGGAAGCGGAGATCGTGCACGGGTGCCGCCTCTCCATTCATTTCAATGACGGCACTGTAACTCGCTGAGTCAAAGCGCTTTATATTGTCATCTACTAAAAGTGCCAAGAGAATGTCTTAAACATGCAATAAATTTGTTGCGCACCGGGACCTCCACTTTTTTGGTGCAATTTTGGACAGAATTTCAATGCATTTACTTAATAAACATCACCACCGCCCCCCCCCCCCCCTCCTTCCTGTGGAAACCACACAATTCCAAAAAAATCTATACACAGTAGTTGAGTTATTATGACGACCTCCTGCTTTTGACGCTAGTAGCGTGTAGCCCATGAAGGCAGTGACAGGATTGGTTGGCTTGGTGGGTATATAAGGTGTGTGATAGGCCGCCTGCTCACATGTGACTCGTTGTCAGGGGTAAAAAAAAAAAAGGGGCGATTTCTTACGAAAAAGAGACTTGGCTGTCATGGCAAGGGTGGCGCTATTTCTCAAACAGCACAGTTTGTGAACTGTTCACATGCTGCTGTGGTGCAAATGGCGCAATTGGGCATAACCAACATGGAAATTGAGGAGCACCACATGCCATTAACCCCTTGAGTAGCGGTTTCCTACCACCCTGTCGTGCCCACCAGGGCAGGTTTTTAAAAATGGTCTAATAATTGAATTTCAACTAATTTTGCAGTTGCGTCTCAGAAGCCATAACTTTTTCATTTTTCCATTGACACGGCCATGTGAGGGCTTGTTTTTTGCGGGACAAGTTGTGATTTTTTAAACAGGGGGGAGGAAAAAAAGAAATGGGGAAAAAAGAAAAAAAGGGGCCATGTCATTAAGGGGTTAAATAATGTATTAGCTTCCTTCTCTGGGTCATTACGACGCACATGGATACCACATGTGTGATTGTATTTTTGATTTTTTACAAAGTAAAGGGAGACAAGAGTTTTTATTATTTTTTTTTTACATTTTTTTACTTTTTTTTTTTTTTAATTTTTTTTTTTCTTTTGTCCCTTTAGGGAACTTCCACAGGGACCCATCAGGACCTCCTGATCACATTCCAGGGGTCCGATGGTGACAGCCCTTTACATGCTGCAGTGACAGCCCTTTACATGCTGCAGTCACATAGACTGCAGCATGTAAAGGGTTAACACAGCAGAGATCGGAGGTTTTCTCTGATCTCTGCTGTAAGAGCAGGTACCTAGCTGTCCTCTGACAGCTAACAACCAGCTCTCCCTGCCACAGAGACCATCGGCTTGCTTCTGACAAGCCGATGGTCTCTATGACAACCTGTAAACAAAGCAGGAGGTTGCCGACATGTCGGCAATATCTTCTGCTGGTTTTTCAAAGCCCTTGCTTTGTTCTCTGTGGGTCTGTGCAGGCAGAGCACACTGTCACAGCTTGTGGCATTGTGCTCTGCAGCTCCCATAGTGATACATAGCCCGGAAATCTTCTGGGCTATGTCACTATGAGCAGTGGAGCTCATCCCGGAAAATTTCCGGGCATGCCACTCAAGGGGTTAATGGGACACGTGAATGTCAGCTAACAACGTGCGCGAAGGCCAACAGCCACGCTACGGTGGGGTAGCCAACCATGAAAATAAACCAGGGGGCTACCAGATGAGTGTGTAGCAGTTCAGCGAGCCCGACTGCGTACGGGGCTCCAAAGCAGACGGATGGTCACTGCACCTAAGCTAACAAAGGTGCAGCGGAGGAAAAGGCTTCAGTTTGCGCATCAGTATCGGAATTGGACCCCCGCTGATTGGCAAAGGGTTGACTTCTCCAACGAGTTACGTTTTCTGCTTTATCGAACGGATGGACGTTGTTATGTCACGCAAGAAACACCAAAGGACAAACACTCTGCAGCCATCGATGGAAGACCACAAGCTGGTGGCGGCAGCGTTCTGGTCTGGGGAGGTTTTTCATGGCATCACTTCTGGCTGAAGACCATGTCAGATCAAGTCTCAGGTCCGATGAACTATGTTGGTGATTCCCAGCAGAAACTCAAAATGTAGGGAGGCGTACGAGTTGCTCGCAACCAGAACCCTCCCCCTTGGCTCCTCCTGCATCCTAAGCCCCTCTCCAAAAGTCCAGGAAATAAGCCGGTTCAGGAGGACAGAATTTAGTTGGGAAGTCACGGCAGAAGATCCAAAAAAGAGCCAACAAATCACCAAACTCCTCGATCCTTCTCTGTCCTCCTCAAAGAGACGACTAATCGGCAAAGCTGCAGCTCCTGGCGAGGGATAAACGCACTGCGGCGCACGCATAAGAAATCGCACGTTTGCTATTGGGATCTCAGGCTGGGTTTCCAGGCATGCCGTCACGCTCACCCGTGCCAATGTAGACTTATTCTTCTAGGCACACCTTTTCTTCACCACTGCAAGAACTTAAGGCTCTTTCGCACGGGCAGAGAATCTTGTGTGCCCGAGTGGATGAGCGGCTGACCTCACCACATCGTCCGCGCTCTCTCATCGTTTGCTCACTTTTCAACTTAATGATATTGTTCAGTTTTGCTTGTTTGAAGAACTTTCTGAATAATCGTTCCATCTAAGCGCAGCGTCACTGACCGCACGGCAGACTCTCATTAACTGCAGAACACTGAATGTTCTCTGTATCTGTTTTCCTCCGACTGAACCCTCCAGCATTGGGTCGGGCGATTCATGGACTCCGGGCTCCATTCTAGCGCTTTCATTAAAGGAGCATAATCATATTATACAACTACCGTGGATACAATATTTTTAGTTACAACTTTGGGTCACTACATTTTCAGCCAGTAGGTGGCGACAACACTGTGCATTTACATGAAGTCAGTAACTCAGTGCGAACACCAAGTCCTCATTATCATCTCTGCGGCAAACAACAAAACAATAGCGCCCCCTGCTATAGAGAGGTGTAATAAAAACACCCGTCTTTACAAAAAAAGGTAGCTTTTTCACTATAAGACTAATTTCACACAGGCGAGCGCAATATCAGGCCGTGACACTCTGCTCGATATTACGCTTGGGAACGTGCGATTTCCCCGCGGCTGTGAGGTGTTCTGTCAAAAACATCTCCGATTGCTTCAGAGAAGTAGTAATCCTCTGGCGCGGCTTTCAAGTACATCGGAAGATTGGCAGGTGTTTCCCTCATCACCCACAAAGGGGCCAGCAAAGTATTGCACCACCTGCTAGGTGCAGGAGAGTGCGATGTGAGGTCTCCCATTAAAAACAGTGGGAAACACTCCGCAATCCGCCGCCGCAGCCATGAGGCGCGCTGGAGGATCAATACTTCCCCGAAGTGATGAGAGACCTTTTTGATACAAAAATGCCTCGCATCCACAGCGAAATTTCATGTTGGCGAGCGCGGTATCAGGCTGTGTGAAATTAGCCTTATTGTGGAGAACTGCCCCCTTGTAGGGAGGCTCTAGTACCCTGTTGTACCACCTCTAGCTTGGATACAAGATGTGATACGGGCAGCATGGAGGCTCTAGTACCCTGTTGTACCGCCTCTAGCTTGGATACAAGATGTGATTCAGGTGGGCATGGAGGCTCTAGTACCCTGTTGTACAACCTCTAGCTTGGATACAAGATGTGATACGGAGGGCATGGAGGCTCTAGTACCCTGTTGTACAACCTCTAGCTTGGATACAAGATGTGATACGGAGGGCATGGAGGCTCTAGTACCCTGTTGTACCGCCTCTAGCTTGGATACAAGATGTGATACGGAGGGCATGGAGGCTCTAGTACCCTGTTGTACCGCCTCTAGCTTGGATACAAGATGGGATACGAGCCGGCATGGAGGCTTTAGTATCCTGTTGTACCACCTCTAGCTTAGATACAAGATGTGATACGGGTGGGCATGGAGGCTCTAGTACCCTGTTGTACCACCTCTAGCTTAGATACAAGATGTGATACGGGTGGGCATGGAGGCTCTAGTACCCTGTTGTACTGCCTCTAGCTTAGATACAAGATGTGATACAGGTGGGCATGGAGGCTCTAGTACCCTGTTGTACCACCTCTAGCTTAGATACAAGATGTGATACGGGTGGGCATGGAGGCTCTAGTACCCTGTTGTACTGCCTCTAGCTTAGATACAAGATGTGATACGGGTGGGCATGGAGGCTCTAGTACCCTGTTGTACTGCCTCTAGCTTAGATACAAGATGTGATACGGGTGGGCATGGAGGCTCTAGTACCCTGTTGTACTGCCTCTAGCTTAGATACAAGATGTGATACGGGTGGGCATGGAGGCTCTAGTACCCTGTTGTACTGCCTCTAGCTTAGATACAAGATGTGATACGGGTGGGCATGGAGGCTCTAGTAACCTGTTGTACCACCTCTAGCTTGGATACAAGATGTGATACGGGTGGATATGGAGGCTCTAGTACCCTGTTGTACCACCTCTAGCTTGGATACAAGAAGTGATACGGGGAGCATGGAGGCTCTAGTACCCTGTTGTACCGCCTCTAGCTTGGATACAAGATGTGATACAGGTGGGCATGAAGGCTCTAGTAACCTGTTGTACCACCTCTGGCTTGGATATAAGATGTGATACAGGCGGGCATGGAGGCTCTAGTACCCTGTTGTACCCCCTCTAGCTTGGATACAAGATGTGATACGGGCGGGCATGGAGGCTCTAGTACCCTGTTGTACCACCTCTGGCTTGGATACAAGATGTGATATGGGCAAGCACGTAGGTTCTATATAGTATCCTACACATATCGCTCTACATTTGCTTTAACAACCTCCTAGATCGTGTAAACTCGTAGGGTGTGGAAGTTGGCGTCTCGGATGGTCCTATCCATGTTGTATTGGTGATAAATCCGGTGACCGGGCGGCCACAGAAGTGTGACCATGTTGTGGGGGCTCCTGTGACCCCCTTGTGTGTGCGGCCGGGCATTATCCTGCTGGAAGCCGCCATGAGAGGAACACATGTGGCTGCAGGATGTCCTGAACATATCGCTGAGCTGTCATTGTCCCTCATTCCATTACTAGGGGGACTGACTGCCGTATGGGATGGCCTCCCAGACCATCACACCAGCAGGGGGCAGTGTGCTGCTCCACAGCAAAAGAAGGATTCAAGCGCTCACCCCGAGGTCTCCAGACACGAATACGGCTGTCGTCAGAGCCCAAACTAAACCTGGATTCATCGCTGAAGACAACCCGGTTCCCCTCCGTAGCGTCCAGTTTCATCGTTCATGACATCACTGCAAACGGAGGCGACGGTGGGTGTCAGAGGCCGTACATGTAATGGGGGCCGTAAGACCAAATGTCCTTCAGCCGAGCACCTGGAAATGGTTCCGACAGACACAGGGGTGTAACAATGGCGCCACCTGTCTATGGATAGTGGACAATGGAACAGTTGAAGTTGCTGGTGCTTGTTGGACGATCAGACGCTCCTCTCTACTGGTCGTCTGTAGGGAGCGTCCTGAGCCCGGTCACCTTGTGTGCCCTCACACATCCACTGGTTCCAACACCACCTAACAGTCTGGTCAGACGCTCCTCTATAATGGTGGTCTTTTGGGGGTCCTGAGCCCGGTCACCTTGTGTGCTCCCACCCACTGGTCCCAACACCTCCTAACAGTCTGGTCAGACGGTCCTCTCTACTGGTGGTCTGTAGGGGGTGTCCTGAGCCCGGTTTCCTTGTGTGCCCTCACACATCCACTGGTTCCAACACCACCTAACAGTTTGGTCAGACGCTCCTCTCTAATGGTGATCTGTCGGGGTGTCCTGAGCCCGGTCTCCTTGTGTGCTCCCACCCACTGGTCCCAACACCTCCTAACACTTTAGTCAAATGGTCCTCTTTACTGTTGGTCTGTCGGGGGTCCTGAGCCCGTTCACTTTGTGTGCCCTCACACATCCACTGGTCCCAACACCTCCTAACAGTCTGGTCAAACGCTCCTCTCTACTGGTGGGCTGTAGGCGGGTCCTGAGCCCGGGTCAACTTGTGTGCCCCCATCCACTGGTCCCAACACCTCCTAACAGTCTGGTCAGACGGTCCTCTCTACTGGTGGTCTGTCAGGGCGTCCTGAGCCCGGTCTTCTTGTGTGCCCTCACACATCCAATGGTCCTAACACCACCTAACAGTCAGGACAGAACGTCCGGTGGGGGACAATTCATGTATACGACCATCCAGCTTCTCACATCCCAATAATGCACCCCTCTCAGACTCTGGTAACGGGGTGAAATCTCTTCTCTGCGTCATAGAGGCATCTAGTGGTCAACAAGCTCCACACAAGCGGAAGAAGAGGTCACTACACACAAGGAGCCTCCGAGAGCCTCTTATAGGCCAAGGGGGGAACCACTTTTAGGGCCTCCAGTGACAAGACCGTTCATCTAATCACCACAACTAGAGATGAGCGAACTTACTCGTTTAGGGCGTTTTTGCACTCGAGCACTGCATTTTCCGAGTAACCGACTACTCGGGTGAAAAGATTCGGGGGATGAGCGGGGGGTTGCAGGGGGGAGAGAGAGAGAGCTCCCCCCTGTTCCCCACTGCTACCCCCGCTCCACCACGCCGCCCCCCGAATCTTTTCGTCCGAGTAGTCAGTTACTTGGAAAATGCGGTGCTCGAGTGCAAAAATGCCCTAAACGAGTAAGTTCACTCATCTCTAACCACAACTCATTTGCATATCTGTCTGAGATGGAACCGCAGGACAGGTTTTGAAGCAAAACGACAACGCCTTCTGGGGTCGGAGTGTTTTTTTTCCCTTACAATAAGTGTATATAAAGATAGAAAAAGTAAGTATATCCAGTCTTTTTGGTAGACGGGGCGTCAGAGAGGAACACCCTGAAGCCACGTTGGGCGCCATGTTCTATAACTCACAATCACGCCTCTACCAGAGATCCGACCCACCTGTACAGATCGGATTGTCCCATTCGTTCCTTTGCTCCAGTCTGATCTGTGCAGGTGGAAGATGAGGATGAGGGGCAGCATAGTGAACACTAGGTTTGTGTTACTAGTATCCTGGGTGTCTGTATTTTATTCCTCTCTCTTCGAATACTTCCAGCTGGTGATAAACGATGGGGATCATGGTGGTAAAGTTTTGTGATATCTTTTGACATTTTATTGGTACAAGTTATGAAGTTTCCATTTTAGTCGTATCCTGTTAGGTTTTGGCCTTCCATTCCTATTGGTGGATACGTTATTGACATCTGCTGCCGTACAAATACAGAAGTAATAGCGGGTGTGAGTGCAGCCTAAATCAATAGAGCAGCAGCTGGGAGGCGTACAAGCCGGAGAACCTAGAATTGTGTAAATCTAGAATAAACATGAGCCATAAAGAGAACGAGACCTTCCTGCGCCGAGCGGTAGACGACGGGGGCAGGACGGGGGACCATTGATGCGGTGAATGGCAATGTGGAGACCTGCCTATTTTAGGGAAGTGCAACTAGCACGGTGACCAGTGAGATATTAGGTGGGCCATTGAGTGGGTTCCCTGAATTAGGAATCTGAAGCGATCAATGCTAGTGATGTGCCGTAACATTATAAGATGGGAATGGCCCACTAAGTCTTCCTATTATGTGTTATGTCTGTTGGCTCTTGTCTGTTCCTGTATGCAAATTGGTAAGCAAAATGCAGGTGATTTTCATACGGTTCATCTACACAATGTTCAAAGGAAGCTTCTACTCATCAACTGGCGTCCGGCACCTGCAGGCGATCCATATCAGGGCTGATTGTGTAATGACTGGCATTTTATGCAGTCTGAATCAGAACTTCCCCAGAGTTTTCCACGGGACGACCCATCGGGCGCAGATGCTCGTTAGGTCATCCCAGCGATGATGGCTTCACAGGAACGATCATCGCTAGTGACTGGAGGTGGAGCGGCCGTGGATCGTTTTCAGTCCACTCCCACCCATTCACAGTAAACGGACAGCCCTTCATAATTGCATGCGGAAAGTGAATGTAGCGAATGAATTCTCTTTCGTCGTTCATGCACTTACACTGAACGATGGTTGTTCAGATTTCCATTGGATGCCGGAAACCAAAGAAAGCAAACGGGCGGCTTTCCGTCTTTTGTAATGCCGCGGGGGGAAAAATGGATCAATTTTTTTCAATTTTAATTACGTTTCTCTGCTTAAAAAAAAGGAACAGAAAGCTGTGAAGCCCAAACGGAGCTGAGAAGCAGATGTGAGCGGGCCCTAGCGCTCCAACGGATGCTTCTGGGCCATTGGTTCTTCTACATCATATAACCGGTTATTGTCCCAGCAGGTGTATATGTATATTGTGTATCGCAGCTCTCCCGATTGATTGTAAGGCGTCTTGTCACTGGATCTTTACACTTTCTATCAGGGTAATATAATTCTGCTCTATGTATCCCCCTCCTGTGTAATAATCCGTTATTTCTCTTTAAGGTCATAGTGACATGTTCTTATTGGCCCAAAAGGGCCCCAAATGTGGTTTAAAGTACTTTAAGTGCCATATTGTGCACAGAGTTCTGTCTTGCAAATAGATGTTACAATGTTTCTACAGCGCCACCCATTGGAAGTTAGCATTCTTGCAAGTCAATATCTGACCTATTAAGAAATCTTGTAACCTGACTAGAAATCGGCTACATTATAATGACAAACTGACCCCTGAGGCACAAGATAATAACTTCCTGTTACTTGGGGGGACGGGATAATGACACGCTGATACTGGGGGGATGGGATAATGACACGCTGATACTTGGGGGACGGGATAATGACACGCTGATACTTGGGGGACAGGATAATGACACGCTGACACATGGGGGACGGGATAATGACACGCTGATACTTGGGGGACAGGATAATGACACGCTGACACATGGGGGACGGGATAATGACACGCTGATACTTGAGGGACGGGATAATGACACGCTGACACTTGGGGGACGGGATAAGGACACACTAATACTTGGGGGACGGGATAATGACACGCTGATACTTGGGGGACGGGATAATGACACGCTGATACTTGGGGGACGGGATAATGACACGCTGATACTTGGGGGATGGGATAATGACACGCTGATACTTGGGGGACAGGATAATGACACGCTGACACTTGGGGAACGGGATAATGACACGCTGACACTTGGGGGACGGGATAATGACACGCTGATACTTGGGGGACGGGATAATGACACGCTGATACTTGGGGGATGGGATAATGACACGCTGACACTTGGGGACAGGATAATGACACGCTGACACTTGGGGGACGGGATAATGACATGCTGATACTGGGGGGACGGGATAATGACACGCTGATACTTGGGGGACTGGATAATGACACGCTGATACTTAGGGGACGGGAGAATGACATGCTGATACTTAGGGGACGGGATAATGACACGCTGATACTTGGGGGACGGGATAATGACACGCTAATACTTGGGGGACGGGATAATGACACACTGACACTTTGGGGGACGGGATAATGACACGCTGACACTTTGGGGGACGGGATAATGACACGCTGACACTTGGGGGACGGGATAATGACACGCTGATACTGGGGGTGGGGGTGGGATAATGACACGCTGACACGGGGAACGGGATAATGACACGCTGATACTGGGGGTGGGTATGGGATAATGACCACTGACACTTGGGGGACGGGATAATGACACGCTGACACTTGTGGCACGGGATAATGACACGCTGACACTTGGGGGACGGGATAATGACATGCTGACACTTGGGGGACAGGATAAAGACACGCTGACACTTGGGGGACGGGATAATGACACACTGACACTTGGGGGACAGGATTATGACACGCTGATACTTAGGGGACGGGATAATGACATGCTCATACTTGGGGTACAGGATAATGACACGCTGACATTTGGGGGACGGGATAATGACACACCGATACTTGGGGGACAGGATAATGACACGCTGATACTTGGGGGACAGGATAATGACACGCTGACACTTGGGGGACGGGATAATGACACGCTGATACTGGGGGGACAGGATAATGACACGCTGACACTTGGTGGACGGGATGATGACAGGCTGATACTTGGGGGATGGGATAATGACACGCTGATAATTGGGGGACGGGATAATGACACGCTGACACTTGGGGGACGGGATAATGACACGCTGATAATTGGGGGACGGGATAATGACACACTGATAATTGGGGGACGCAATAATGACACGCTGATGCTTTGGGGACGGGATAATGACACGCTGACACTTGGGGGACGGGATAATAACACGCTGATACTTGGGGAACAGGATAATGACATGCTGATACTTTGGAGACGGGATAATGACACGCTGATACTTTGGGGACGCGATAATGACACGCTGACATTTGGGGGATGGGATAATGACATGCTGACACTTGGGGGACGGGATAATGACACGCTGACACTTGGGGGACGGGATAATGACACGCTGACACTTAGGGAACAGAATAATGACACGCTGATATGTGCGGGATAGGATAATGACACGCTGACACTTGGGGGACGGGATAATGACACGCTGACACTTGGGGGACAGGATAATGACACGCTGACATTTGGGGGACGGGATAATGACACGCTGACACTTGGGGGATGGGATAATGACACGCTGACACTTAGGGGACAGAATAATGACACGCTGATACTTTGGGGACGCGATAATGACACGCTGACATTTGGGGGACGGGATAATGACACGCTGATACTTGGGGGACGGGATAATAACACGCTGATACTTGGGGAACAGGATAATGACATGCTGATACTTCGGAGACGGGATAATGACACGCTGATACTTTGGGGGACGGGATAATGACACACTGACATTTGGGGGACGGGATAATGACACGCTGACATTTGGGGGATGGGATAATGACACACTGACATTTGGGGGACGGGATAATGACACGCTGACACTTGGGGGACGGGATAATGACACGCTGACACTTGAGGGACGAGATAATGACACGCTGACACTTGGGGGACGGGATAATGACACGCTGACACTTGGGGGATGTGATAATGACACACTGATACTTGGGGGACAGGATAATGACACGCTGACATTTGGGGGACGGGATAATGACACGCTGACACTTAGGGGACAGAATAATGACACGCTGATATGTGCGGGATAGGATAATGACACGCTGACACTTGGGGGACGGGATAATGACACGCTGACACTTGGGGGACGGGATAATGACACGCTGACACTTGGGGAACAGAATAATGACACGGTGATATGTGCGGGATAGGATAATGACACGCTGACATTTGGGGGACGGGATAATGACACGCTGACACTTGGGGGATGGGATAATGACACGCTGACACTTAGGGGACAGAATAATGACACGCTGATACTTTGGGGACGCGATAATGACACGCTGACATTTGGGGGACGGGATAATGACACGCTGACACTTGGGGGATGGGATAATGACACGCTGATACTTGGGGAACAGGATAATGACATGCTGATACTTCGGAGACGGGATAATGACACGCTGATACTTTGGGGACACGATAATGACACGCTGACATTTGGGGGACGGGATAATGACACACTGACATTTGGGGGACGGGATAATGACACGCTGACACTTGGGGGACGGGATAATGACACGCTGACACTTGGGGGACGAGATAATGACACGCTGACACTTGGGGGACGGGATAATGACACGCTGACATTTGGGGGACGGGATAATGACACGCTGACACTTGGGGGATGGGATAATGACACGCTGACACTTAGGGGACAGAATAATGACACGCTGATATGTGCGGGATAGGATAATGACACGCTGACACTTGGGGGACGGGATAATGACACGCTGACATTTGGGGGACGGGATAATGACACACTGATACTTGGGGGACAGGATAATGACACGCTGATACTTGGGGGACAGGATAATGACACGCTGATACTTGGGGGACAGGATAATGACACGCTGACAATTGGGGGACGGGATAATGACACGCTGACACTTGGGGGATGGGATAATGACACGCTGATACTTGGGGAAAAGGATAATGACACGCTGATACTTGGGGGACAAGATAATGACACGCTGATACTTGGGGGACGGGATAATGACACGCTGACACTTGGGGGACGGGATAATGACAGGCTGATACTTGGGGGACGGGATAATGACACGCTGATACTTGGGGGACAGGATAATGACACACTGATACTTGGGGGACAGGATAATGACACGCTGATACTTGGGGAACAGGATAATGACACGCTGACACTTGGGGGACGGAATAATGACACGCTGACACTTGGGTGACGGGATAAGGACACGCTGACACTTGGGGGACGGGATAATGACACGCTGACACTTGGGGGACGGGATAATGACACGCTGACACTTGGGGACGCGATAATGACACGCTGACACTTGGGGACGCGATAATGACACGCTGACACTTAGGGGACGGGATAATGACACGCTGATACTTGGGGGATGGGATAATGACACGCTGACACTTGGGGGGCGGGATAATGACACGCTGATACTTGGGGGCAGGATAATGACACGCTGACACTTGGGGGACGGGATAATGACACGCTGACACTTGGGGGACAGGATAATGACACGCTGACACTTGGGGGACGGGATAATGACACGCTGATACTTGGGGGACAGGATGATGACACGCTGACACTTGGGGGACGGGATAATGACACGCTGACACTTGGGGGACGGGATAATGACACGCTGATACTTGGGGGATGGGATAATGACACGCTGATACTTGGGGGACGGGATAATGACACGCTGATACTTGGGGGACGGGATAAGGACACGCTGACACTTGGGGGACGGGATAATGACACGCTGACACTTGGGGGACGTGATAATGACACGCTGACACTTGGGGGACGGGATAATGACACGCTGATACTTGGGGGACAGGATGATGACACGCTGATACTTGGGGGACGGGATAATGACACGCTGATACTTGGGGAAAAGGATAATGACACGCTGATACTTGGGGGACAAGATAATGACACGCTGATACTTGGGGGACGGGATAATGACACGCTGACACTTGGGGGACGGGATAATGACACGCTGATACTTGGGGGACAGGATAATGACACACTGATACTTGGGGGACGGGATAATGACACGATGACACTTGGGGGACGGGATAATGACACGATGACACTTGGGGGACGGGATAATGACACGCTGATACTTGGGGGATGGGATAATGACACGCTGATACTTGGGGGACGGGATAATGACACGCTGATACTTGGGGGACGGGATAAGGACACGCTGACACTTGGGGGACGGGATAATGACACGCTGACACTTGGGGGACGTGATAATGACACGCTGACACTTGGGGGACGGGATAATGACACGCTGATACTTGGGGGACAGGATGATGACACGCTGACACTTGGGGGACGTGATAATGACACGCTGACACTTGGGGGACGGGATAATGACACGCTGATACTTGGGGGACAGGATGATGACACGCTGACACTTGGGGGACGGGATAATGACACGCTGACACTTGGGGGATGGGATAATGACACGCTGATACTTGGGGGACGGGATAATGACACGCTGATACTTGGGGAAAAGGATAATGACACGCTGATACTTGGGGGACAAGATAATGACACGCTGACACTTGGGGGACGGGATAATGACACGCTGATACTTGGGGGACAGGATAATGACACACTGATACTTGGGGGACGGGATAATGACACGATGACACTTGGGGGACGGGATAATGACACGCTGATACTTGGGGGATGGGATAATGACACGCTGATACTTGGGGGACGGGATAATGACACGCTGATACTTGGGGGACGGGATAAGGACACTGACACTTGGGGGACGGGATAATGACACGCTGACACTTGGGGGACGGGATAATGACACGCTGATACTTGGGGGACAGGATGATGACACGCTGACACTTGGGGGACGGGATAATGACACGCTGACACTTGGGGGACGGGATAATGACACGCTGACACTTGGGGGACGGGATAATGACACGCTGACACTTGGGGGATGGGATAATGACACGCTGATACTTGGGGAAAAGGATAATGACACGCTGATACTTGGGGGACAAGATAATGACACGCTGACACTTGGGGGACAGGATAATGACACACTGACACTTGGGGTACAGGATAATGACACACTGATACTTGGGGGACAGGATAATGACACGCTGATACTTGGGGGACAGGATAATGACACGCTGACAATTGGGGGACGGGATAATGACACGCTGACACTTGGGGGATGGGATAATGACACGCTGATACTTGGGGAAAAGGATAATGACACGCTGACACTTGGGGGACGGGATAATGACACGCTGACACTTGGGGGACGGGATAATGACACGCTGACACTTGGGGGACGGGATAATGACACGCTGACACTTGGGGACAGGATAATGACACGCTGACACTTGGGGGACGGGATAATGACACGCTGACACTTGAGGGACGGGATAATGATACGCTGACACTTGGGGGACGGTATAATGACACACTGACATTTGGGGGACGGGATTATGACACGCTGACACTTGGGGGACAGGATAATGACATGCTGATACTTCGGGGGTGGGATAATGACACGCTGACACTTGGGGGATGGGATAATGACACGCTGACACTTGGGGGATGGGATAATGACACGCTGATACTTGGAGGAACGGGATAATGACACGCTGACACTTGGGGGACGGGATAATGACACGCTGACACTTGGGGGACGGGATAATGACACGCTGATACTTGGGGGGAAGGGATGATGACATGCTGATACTTGGAGGGACGGGATAATGACACGCTGACACTTGGGGGACGGGATAATGACAGGCTGATACTGGGGGGACATAATAATGACACGCTGATACTTGGGGGGATGGGATAATGACACGCTGATACTGGGGGGATGGGATAATGACACGCTGATACTGGGGGGAAGGGATAATGACAGGCTGATACTGGGGGGAAGGAATATTGACACGCTGATACTTGGGGGATGGGATAATGACGCGCTGACACTTGGGGGACATAATAATGACACGCTGACACTTGGGGTGCAGAGTATTCGAGCCATCAGACAGTGTGCTCAGTTGATGGTGTTGTGTGTTACATTGTACGTATATTGATGTATTTGTGGCAGGAGAGATTTTTTTTACTTTTTGTCTCTCCTCTAGGTCTCCACAGTGGGCACTACTAGGCGGTACAGCACTAGTTTGTCTAGTACTAGTTATTATAGTACTAGGCGGTATAGCACTAGTTAGTACAGTACTAGTTGGTCTAGTACTAGGCGGTCTAATACTAGTTGGTATAGTACTGGGCAGTATACTAGTTTGTTTAGTCTAGTTAGTACAGTACTAGTTGGTCTAGCACCAGGCAGTATAGTACTAGGCAGCATAGTACTAGTTTGTTTAGTAGTTAGTATAGTACTAGTTGGTCTAGTGCTAGGCAGTATAGTACTAGTTGGTATATTCTGGGCAGTATAGTACTAGTTTTTTTAGAACTAGCTAGTACAGTACTAGTTGGTCTAGCACTAGTTGGTTTAGTACTAGTTGGTACAGTACTAGTTGGTCTAGCACTAGTTGGTCTAGCACTAGTTGGTTTAGTACTAGTTGGTACAGTACCAGTTGGTCTAGCACTAGTTGGTACAGTACTAGTTGATCTAGTACTAGTTGGTCTAGCACTAGGTAGTACAGTACTAGTTGGTCTAGCACTAGGCAGTATAGTACTAGCTGGCAGCCCCGCCAGCTGTGATGATACTCTGCTGGAAGTGACATGTGCATCCATAGAGCGGCACACCCTGCAGCTGATGTGCGAGGAGGGGCGGCTGCTCTGCAGCTCTCGGTGCTGCCAGCACTTCCTGTAGTCTCCCCTGGATCACAGGCTGCAGGGATGATCGGTGCGGCTGCCAGGGTGGCCCATGACAGGGCTGTAGCCAGCGGCTATGGCACCAACGAGAAGGCCGTGAAGTACCTGAACCAGGACTACGAGGCGCTGCGGGAGGAATGTCTCCAGTCCGGGAGCCTCTTTAAGGACACCTACTTTCCTGCCATCCATTCCTCCCTGGGGTTCAATGAGCTGGGGCAGCACTCCTCCAAGGTCCAGGGAGTGGTGTGGAAGAGACCCAAGGTAAGTCGGATACTACCAGAGACTGTGGGACTACAAGTCCCAGCATAGCAGTAGCATGCTAGGACTTGTAGTAGGACAGAAGCCAAACTACATGATGTCTCGTATGAGGACTGCTTACTGCTGAGTTCCGATGTAGACCCCTCCGTCTGTATCTCCAGGGACCCTCACATGGGACAGGATGTTCCGCAGCAGCCTTGCAGAATACACCGTCCCTGTCGTTCGCTGGTTAGCAGTGTGGATTTTGGGGCTGAATATTCCGCAGGAGGGCGAACTCCGTCCTGTATGAACGGTCCCTTATGGTGATGAGCCGGGACACGCTGCCCCCCGTCTGCCTCCCTGCTGGGGGACGCTGTGCGGGACAGCGGGGGTCCGTGTAGGACGCAGCTTACAAGTTGTCTGCTACAACATAACATACATTCATACAAAGCACTTGGGACATGATTACTACTATCTGCACTGTATGGCACTATACACTGATGACCCCTGTATTGGAGCCCCCGACACTCATGATTGGCGCTTCCCTGTACGGTAATTCCCCCCGTGAGCCCGGAGGGCGGCAAAAAAATCACGTGACAAGTTTTCCGTGGATCAGTTTCAGTGTGAATCCACATTAGATGGGAAAATCCAGCGATCGGAGCGACCTCCAAGAATGGACTAGTCACGGGCTCACTGCCAACCGCGGGGGGTTTTCTTGTGTAAAGGTGAGGAGAGTATACATAGAATGGCGCGATCAAGGAAAACATCCAGCAAAAGGGGATCCTGTGGACGGAAACAACTCATCACTGAAAGGGGTCGGAGGAGGATGTCAGGAATCGTTCTGACCAACAGGCGCAGCGCAGTCACCGGAATACAACGCTAGAGCTCCAACTAACGTATCCGAACGCACAACTCGCCGTTCCTCCGCACGGATGGACTATAACAGCAGACGACCAGTCCCAGCGCCATTGTGTCTAAGAGAAACAGAAAGACTCCAGCGGGCAAAAGAGCGCAAAACTTGCATCACTGAGCAACGGAGAAACATCTCCTGGTCGGATGGATCCAGATTTCTGTTGCTGATAGGAGGTCAGAATTTGGCGCAAGCAGCATGAATCGCTGACCCCACAATGAAGGCCAAAGGAGTCCAACGTGCTCCTAAAGTGTCCATTTACTGTTCATACGATCACTGTGTGACACTATTAGTAATGTGCACTGTAAGGCGCTAATATATATATAGTCACACAGTGATCATTTATACGGTCCAACGCACTATTTGATAGGGTCTCTAACAAAGTGGCCATTCACTGTGCATATGATCACTGTATGGCACTATTAGTAATGTGCGCTGTGTGGCACTATATATATATATATATCTTTTTATGGTAGCGAGAAGTTCTCAGTTTTTGCAGAGTATTAAAGGGTGCAGGCGGCCCACGAACCCTCGCAGCTTCCCAGGAGGGCGTGCAAATACATGAAGTGAATGTAAGAAAGCAGTGCTTGTAGGCGCAGTTCCTTTTTTTCTTCCTTAACCCCTTAGTGACCAAGCCTGTTTGCGCCTTCATTTTCTCTTCAGCTTCGCATTCCAGGAGCCATAACCTTTTACTTTTTCAGTCGGTGCCGCCATACGGGGGCTTGTGTTTGGTGGGACAAGATGTATTTTTTAATGCCATCATTTTTGGGTACATATAATGTAGTTTATAACTTTTATTAATTTTTTTAGGTGGATTGGGGGGGAAAAAAAGAAATGTTGACATTTTCAGTTTTTGAATATCATTTTTTTTAAGGCGTCCGGTGTGCAGAATAAATACTGCGATGACGTTATTCTCGGTTGGCACGTTTCAGGCGGGACCAAGGTTATACAGTTTTTTTAGGTTTGGTTATTTTTGGTTAAAACCCTTTTTTTTTTTAAAGATTTGCTTTTGTGTTGCCGCATTCCTAGGGGGTCGGAGTTCTGTGGGGGGCTTGTTGTTGTGGGATGAACTCTCGTCGTCATTTATCCCATTTTTGGGATCATATAACATTTTGATTGCTTTTTATTCAACAAAGCAGCGGGCGAGGCGTTCCGAGGGAGCGCCAAAAGATGGAACCTGCTGTGATGTTTTTTTTCTTTCCCATCAGCGCTGCTGCGAGGAGAAATCTGCTTGTGTGAATGAATCCGGTCTAAAGAAAGGATTTCATATCCGTGACAGTTTTGTTCTCCACGCACGAGAATATCGCGCGTATGAATAAGCCCTAAATGTGATTTTCCCGTACGTTTTTCTCAGCTTTTTCCCAGCTCTGCTCCTCCTGGTTCTTTTTTCACGCGGTTCTCATAGTAGCATCATGTGCTAAAAACAATTTGCGCGGCCTATGATTGCGATCCGTTTCTTATTCTCCCATAAAAAATAACAGGTGATCCGTGAAAAATAATCGCACAAACATCGGACGGGCAGCGATTTTTGAAACTTGGACTATCAGTCCGCCAGAGAAGTCATGTGTGATTTAACCCACTCCAGTGAACAGGTTCGTTATCCGGGGAGGTTCAGTCCATCTCGGAACTGGACAGAATTCACACAGCAAAATCACCCGTGTGAATACGGCCTACAGCTTTGTGAAAAGCCATTAATTGCAGATATACGTTTACCCTCAGATCTGTGTCCCACGTGTAACGCAACGCACTGCGACCTCACGGAGGGCTGGGGCTTCATTGCAGATGTTTATACTGTACATAAACAGCGACGTGAGACATTATATAACGATATCATGCGGCGATAACATCCAGACCCGACGGCAGATACACAGCCGACCAGCAGGATAACGCCTGTTACATGGCTATGTGTACGGAGTCAGCCGTGTGCTGCCATATTGTGCCTCATGCTGTATTACAGTATAGAGGAGAAATGTCTGACCGCTGGGACCGCCCACAAGCTTGACCACCTTCACATGCGTGACCACCACAAGCTTGACCACCTGCACATGCGTGACCACCACAAGCTTGACCACCTTCACATGCGTGACCACCACAAGCTTGACCACCTGCACATGCGCGACCACCACAAGCTTTACAAACGACACATGCGTGACCACCACAAGATTGACCACCTGCACATGCGTGACCACCACAAGCTTGACCAACTACACATGCGTGACCACCACAAGCTTGACCAACTACACATGCGTGACCACCACAAGCTTGACCAACTACACATGCGTGACCACCACAAGCTTGACCAACTACACATGCGTGACCACCACAAGCTTGACCAACTACACATGCGTGACCACCACAAGCTTGACCACCTGCACATGTGACCACCACAAGCTTTACAAACGACACATGCGTGACCACCACAAGCTTAACCAACTACACATGCGTAACCACCACAAGCTTGACCACCTGCACATGTGTGACCACCACAACCTTTACAAACGACACATGCGTGACCACCACAAGCTTAACCAACTACACATGTGTGACCGCCACAAGCTTGACCACCTGCACATGCGTGACCACTACACATGCGTGACCACCACAAGCTTGACTAACTACACATGCGTGACCACCACAAGCTTGACCAACTACACAGGCGTGACCACCACAAGCTTGACCAACTACACAGGCGTGACCACCACAAGCTTGACCAACTACACAGGCATGACCACCACAAGCTTGACCAACTACACATGCGTAACCACCACAAGCTTTACCAACTACACATGCGTGACCACCACAAGCTTGACCACCTGCACATGCGTGACCACCACTCCATTCACTTCTATGACACAGCAGTCTCCCTCCATCACAGAGAAGTGAGTGGTGAGGTGGTGACGCATGCGCACTGCTGCTCTATTCACATGCGACATTCAGGGTCATCTTTCTCAAGATCACGGGGGGTCCCAGCGGTCAGACGTTGATCCTCTACACTGTGCATAGGGGATAAACTTAATTCAGTAGTGTGAGCCCTTGCGGAAACAAGCAGATTTCCTAAGGTCCCGCACATGGCAGATTTATAACACAGTGCGGCCCATAATATACCACCATATACCTCTAATTGCATGGCATGTTGCATCAGATGCCCCTATAAGCATCGCTCTAGAGTACAATATGGTGTCACACAGAGAAGCCATAGAGTGGCACAAGCTGTGCCTGTAATATAGTCGGGTGGGCTGTGTTTGGTGCCCATGGCGGTTCCTGGTCATTTATTTTTTCCCTATTTGAGTTTATGTAGTAAAATCTCATCATTGAACATTTACTTAGAAAGTGACTACATAGCGGAGATTGAAAAGTTAGTCTGAATAGGGGCTGTATAAAATGCTCCCCAGAGACATCCTACATGGATCATAGGTGTCATAATGGGCTCGCCTCTCACCCAGATCATTTTTGTGTTTATCAGGTGGCACATGTTCCAGGGTGCGCCGCCGCTTGGGTTTTGCCGTGCAGAGAAATCAATATCCTACAACAAGATGCTCACCTGGGGCAGAATACGGTGGTGGGGGAGGGGCGGTCACACCTGGCTTTGATCTCGTCACTTGTAGTAGGTCAGACTAGTTATGACTGGAAAGTGGTGACTTATAGGACGGACACTGGAACATTACAAGAACTCCCTGCAGCCGCGTCACGCCTCATCGTGTTACTGGAAATTGCAAGGCAGCCGCTTCCCTTCTGGGAGCGTTTCACTTAACCCTTTCCAATCCACCGTCTGACGTCTAAAGACATTCTATTTGAAGGCTGTACAGCTCCGATGTCGGAAGACGTCCAGCAGGGTATTCTTACTGTATACTACTGGCCGTTCTGTTGTCGGGGGCCTCTCCAGCATGTCCCATACCACAGTACTGGCTCTAGCCAGCAGATGGCGCCATTGTATAATGGCAAAAAGAGAAAGCCCCCTAGGAAACCCTGAATCCAAAATTGGATTGCAAAGGGCCGTTTTACACGGAACAATTATTGTTTTAAAAAAGCGTTAAATGAGCGAAAACGAACGATAATTGTTAAGTGTAAACAAAGCCAACGATCGATAAATCGTTCGCTTTTGGTTCTGCGTTCATTCTATGCAGCATAAAAAAATCATCGTTGGCGCGTTCACTTATCGTTGGGTTAAAATATGGATCATTCGGTCGCTCTCACTTATACAGCGAATGTGAACGACTGGGCGATTTCTCGTTTGAACGAGACGCCGATGTATCTGCTGTATAAACAGGCTGCCCGAGCGAACTCTGACCGCATTGGCTCGTTCAAACGTGAAATCGTCAGGTCCAAATGGACCGTTAGAGGCACGCCTGTCTCTTTAAAAGAATAATTAGTACTGGGATTAATTCTACACGCGTTGTATTGGGACACGACTACAAGCAATAGCAGGAAGTGGGTGACAATCGCAGCGCAGACCTGAGGAAGGGCCCAATTAACGGTGCATTTTCACTTGTGGGAATTTCTGGCGCTACACATGTGAGGGCGGTTCGACCGTCGACTCCTCAAGATAGAACATGCTGCGATATTCACTGGTCTGCTCAAACGTAATTGACCAGTGTTTGCTGCTTGGTTACTATTTGCAGTCCTTCACGGACTTTATGTCCCCCCATAATGATGGCATATTGCACCAGGATAATGCTCCGTGCCATCAGGCCCAAGTTGTCCAGAACTGGTTGGAGGAGCATTCTGGAGAGTTCTATGAATGGTGCGGCCTGCATGGTCACCCGACATGAGCCCAATGGAGCATTTATGGGATGCGATGGAGAGGCCAATCACACTGAGATCCTGCATCTACTAATACTGTGGAGCTGTTGGCGCTATCCAGACGCCTTACATCCTCCAGACGTCTTCCATCCTCTTGTGGAATCGATGCCACACCAAGCTGCAGCATTCTGCTGAGCTACAGGGAGTCCTACATGATATCAGATCCTGTCCCATGACTTTTGGCACTTCAGTGTATATAAGGGGTGAATGTTACATGAGTTGGGGTCTGAACACTGGAACTTTATGAACTACTAGAATGGGGGACGCCAGCTGCACGACCAGGACAATTAGGGTCCTTTAACACAGGCAGAATATTTCCACAATCTGCAATTAAAAACGCGGTTAATGGTGCTGCTGATTACCTGTATGCGTACTTGTGGATGGTGCTGCAGAATTATATTCCCTCAGGAGCTCTAATGGAGTGAGGATTTGAGCACTGCACTCCATTCACTGTCTAGAACTGATGGACATAGCTGAGTACAGTATTGGTGATCTCCGTCTGTCTAATATACAGTATAGTGGCCCCGAGTTAGGGCCCCCACAGCACTTGTCTGGTGTCAGTGTTGTCTAACTTGAATGTGTCTGCACCCCGGTCACCTTAACCTACTCTGTGTTGCGTCAATGGTGAGTGTTTTAGTGGGGGCGTGGTTAGAGGGGCGGAGAGTAGAAAAGGAGAGAAGAGACGTAGTCGGAGGAGTGAGATGTGGGGAGCTGACTTAGGCTGAAGCTCAAGTCCGCCCAGCCTGGGGTGGGTGACGACCCTTCCGAAAAAGAGAGAGAAGGGACAGGAGCGGAGAGCGAGCAAGTAGAGAACTCTGTGAACTCCCCTGATTAAAGTGAGATCAGAGCAGACTTCATGAATTCAGGTTGGAGGATAAGCCTAGTGTGAGAGAATGTGCAGCACTTCGTCTAGGTCAGCGGTTAGAAGGTCTGGACAACAGAACAGGATTGTCCGTTCTCCTTTCCTCCTTGGCCCTGGGAACGCTCCCCAAGATTGCCCTCTGATAACTGAGACTGACAGATTCAACATCCCTGGAAAGGAGAGTTAACAGCAAAGGTTTATCGGTGACTGTTAAGGGAAAACTTGTCGGAACTGTTGTTACACAAGACTGTCTTAGTATGCATTGAACCTCAGCTTTACAAGTGTTAAGTAAACCGTGTACCTCCAGTTCAAACAACACCTTGACTACCGACTCTTTATTTTGTCCTGATGTTACATCATACTCTGAGGCACTGGTGTCACGAAGAACTTCGGTTACTGTGGTCATCGACCATATTTGTGGGAGCCGCACAGGCCCTCGTTCAGGCAGAGCAACAATGACTGTGACAAAGACTGAATCATAGCGATCCCTTTCGGTTTCACCTGCTGACTTCAGCCCGCTGCAACAGTGAATGGTGTGGTCATACACTTGCATGACCACCACTCCAGGCAAACGGGCTCTTATGATTAATGGTGGTTCCAGCAATTAAAAGGGTGTTCCCATCTGGGTGAGCACTGCGCCGCTGGTCACCTCTGCATTACATGCCCAGCAGCGCTGCGCTTACTAGAGGCCTCTGGGTGCCCAATAAAGGCAGCGCTGAGAGGGCAAAACTTTGGAGGTGAGAGGGAGCACGGTATCTCCCGCAATCAGCTGCTGACGCACAGCTGATTTCAAGTCAAAATCTGCACCCCGATGGGCGGTTTTGGATGTGGAAATGCTGCTGAAAATCCACAGCGTCACCGCTATGGGTAAACCTATCCAAAACGTTTTCCGGTATATTAAATGGCACCATTGAAAATGTTGACTTTCCCCTCTAAGAAGCCCTTGTGTAGCCATCTAACCGGAAAAATTAAAACGTTCAGATTCTTTTTTTTAAAGTGGGGAGGATTAAAAAAACAAATTAGGAAACGAAAAAGGGCCGCAGCGGGAAGGGGTTACATTCTGCTAAAAACTGGGAAAGCCCTTTAACTGCAGACCAGAGAAGTGCTGATCCGTTGTTATGACTTCCTCATAATCCGGGCAGGGACCGCCGCTAAAAGCCGAAGATCTGCAGGGGCGGCAGTCGTCCATTAGCCGGGATCAATTAATGGAAGGTTTGAGCGGCGGCTGTTGAGACTGAGGTATATTTAGGTTTCTAATGCTCGGGGTGAGGAGATGTCTTCCCGTCTCGTCCACCTGGGACACTTGGCTTTTTAACCACTTCAGGACCAGAGAGTCAGCACTTTTTTATGTTAGTTTTTTTGTCCCCAACTTCCAAGAGCCATAATGTTTTAATCCTTCATGGACGCAGCCGTATGAGGGCTTGTTTATTGTGAGACGAGTTGTGTTTTTTTAATGGTACCATTTAATGTACCGTAAAATGTATGGAAAACTTTTAACCCTTTCCAATCCACTGTCTGATGTCTATAGACATCATGATTTAAGGCTGCACAGCTCCGATGTTGGTAGACGTCCGTCGGGGTTCTCTTACTGTATATTGCCAGCTTCTGCGCTGTCGAAGCCTATCCAACGTGTCACCTCATGCAGTACTGGCTTTAGCCAGCATATAGCGCCGTTGTATAACGACAGAAAAGGAGTAAGCCCCCGAGGAAAACCAGGATACAAATTGGATTGGAAAGGGTTAAAAATGCAACTTTGCCATCTTTGGTGGGTTTAGTTTTTACAGCATTCCCAGTCCAGTAAAAATGACATATGTTCTCTCGGTCAGTACAATTTTGGCACTCCGTCTTTTATTTTTTTTAATGACCTCCACTGTGCAGGATGAATATTGTGATATTTAATTACTTTGGACTCTTACTTACACGGCAATACTAGGTTTGTGGGGTTTTTTTTACTTAGTTTTAGGGAAAAAAGGGAAAAGTTTTTTTTTTTTTACTTTTAATTTTTTTCATTTTAACTGTTAAAAAAAAATTATGAAATGTTTTTGTACACTTTTATTTAGTCGCCAAAGAAGACTTGAACTTGCAATCATGTGATCACTTGTACTATATACTGTAATACTTCAGTATTGCAGTACATAGTGATTTTTGATGTTGCCTTTCAAGCCCTGCCTTGGTCTGGCATCTATTCATTACAGCACCAAAAGCCTACAGTAGGCTCCGGGCTGGCATGCTAAGCCTATTGGCACCATCCGATCGCACTGTAAGGGGTGACAATGGGGTGTGGAAAGGGGTCCTCCCTCCCGCTGGCTGTTTAAATGCACAGACAGCTTTGACTGTACACCTAAACAGTTATCAGCCTATACACTGGTATAGGGGTCAATCATGGCACTGTAGAACTCAAAGTCATAATACTGCCGTGTGCAGGAGACCTTATCACCAAGCAAGAGTGCCACACAAGTGCCCGCCTCAATAACGCCACTCACTGATCATACGTATAGTGCCATATAGTACAGATATGAGCGATAGCCATAGGAATAAAGTATCGCAGTACCCACTAGAGTGGCACCATCATATCGCACCTGGGATAAGCCAATTAAAGAGAGATAGATGCAGACCTGCCGTTGTATTGTGTGTAAAGCAACGTGACGTCATCGGTAAGTGATGCTTAAAACGCGTTAGTTGGTTTCACACTTGTTTTGCAACATCCTTTCCCATTGACCTGATCACGATGGACCCAGTGAGGACTGATGAGGACTGATGCACTTCTGGACCCTCCGTTGTAAGACCATCTCTCTATCTGTGTTGCAGGATCTCTGTTCTGACCCGCAGTTCATCTCCGGAGGAGCCACGCGGACTGATATATGCCAGGGAGCTCTGGGTAAGACTGTCCGATAGAGAAGATATTGCAAATATTCCAGCACTGACAGACTTCACAAGACTCGTTGTGACTATGAAAGGGATCTGATACAAGAGAGGAAAAGCGGGGAATCCGCGGCCCGGCAGGCGACGCATTTTAGTGTATGATTTACACCTTCCTGCACCGAAACGCGTTGTCTGCCCTAAGTGTTAATCGTTCCCCGGTGTCTTAGTCCCCTCTCGTGCAGTGCGATGAACCCTCTGCTTTCCTCTCTTGTGTTGGGTCTACTATTGAGGGTCTCTGCGCATTTGGCCGGGGGGCTGCAGCTCCCGACTGATCCCTGTACATGTTGTACTGTTTGAACAACGATCCAGGCACTGATATTCCTATTTTCTACAGCTGGAGCTGACTCTTCCAAAAATGGTGCCTCACCTCTAGACAGGTTATGTGTGGTATTACAGCTCAGCTTTATTCACTTAAATGGAGCTGAGCTGCAATACCTGACACAACCTATGGGTCGGGGTGGTGCTGTTTCTGCGAAAAAGCAGACTTATTTTTCTAATCCTGTACGGTAAATGACATTGTATTTGTATTTATACCCCTTAATGACGGCCAATGCACCTTTTTACAGAGGTCACTAATACATCTTTTAAGACAGTGGCTTGGCTGACTACTGACAGCCGGGCTCCTGCTCTAACAGCCAGTGATGGATAAACCTCAGATCCTGGCAGTTTAACCCCTTACATACCATAATCAATAGCAACTGCAACATATAAGCCGATGACAGGGGGTGGGGGCTCCTCCTGTCACCCATCGGCAGCCTGTGGTGCGACCGAAAGGTACCAGTGGGTTCTCATAGCAGCCGGATGCCTGTCAAAGGTCTCCATGTTTGCCATGTAACTCAGCCTACTAGGCCACGCCTCTGGCAGAGTTTCATAGGCTGATGTCACAGGCTTTGTGGAATGCGCTACATAAGTAATGCGGTGTACTTTCCTAGCGATCGAACAATCACATTTTCAAGTCCACTTGAGGGACTTAAAAATAATGTCAAAAAAAGTTCAATGACGTTCAATTAAAAAAAAGGTAAAAAAATATACATATTTTTCCGCACTAAAACCCATTTTAAATGAATAAAATACGAAAAATAAAAAAAAAAGCAGCACATAATCAAACTTGGTATGGCAACAATCATGCAGCTCCAGACAGCTAGATCATGTGTCTATGCCAGCAGGTTATGGCTCTGGGAGTGTGACAATATAGGCTGGTCACTAAGGGGTTAAAGGGTATATTTTTTTTATTGTTTAGATGTTTCAAAAATTGAAAGCCAGTTAAATGCCCTCCTGTTTTGTGTATGCAGCTCTCATGCAGACCTATTCGGCACCATAGAAGTCATTCTTCCACTTCCATTTAGGTTACCAAGAAAAAGGGGAGCGGAGTAACACATAGAAACAGGATCGGGTAACAGACTGCAGGAGGTTTGTTTGTAGTCTGTTACCTTGGAGACACATAGGTCTCTATGGGAGCCGTAGACACAAAACAAAGTACAAATATATTACACTGCGTTGAGGGTGTGTGGACTTTTGCAAAAATTTTTAATTGATCTCTTTTCCTTTTTGTGATTTTGCATTATTTTTTCAAAAATAATGGCGCGGTTCTGAGTTACACGCCCCCAAATTTCCCCCAAGAATCTTCCATAAGTATTTAAAATACCGGTATGGCTGCGTGGAAACCATTGTACAGCCGACAACCCATCCGACCGACAGAAAACACCGGGCACCATGTAAATCCGGTACAAGTATTTGTGTTTATGCGAAAGCTCATATAATTGCGCCCTATTGTGTCTGCTGAGAATCTGTAATTACGCTGCAGTCGCCCCGGAGAGTTGTGGGAAGGTTACTTTGTGGCTTCTGAGTATAATGTGTTCTTCTCAACTCATTCTTCCTTAATTCGTCCTTCGTATTACAAAATCTGCGTAACCTGTTTATTAATGTTGGGAGCGTGATATAACCGTACACGCCCTGCATGGGAACTGAACTGCCTTACTCAGCCGCTCTGGGACACATCTGCAAAAGACATCCTGATACCCTGAGGAGCCAGACAGGAGGCAATCCCATAACGATATAATGGGTGTCAAGCCTGATTGTAATGTATGTACACAGTGACTCCACCAGCAGAATAGTGAGTGCAGCTCTGGAGTATAATACAGGATGTAACTCAGGATCAGTACAGGATAACTAATGTATGTACACAGTGACTCCACCAGCAGAATAGTGAGTGCAGCTCTGGAGGATAATACAGGATGTAACTCAGGAGCAGTACAGGATAAGTAATGTATGTACACAGTGACTCCACCAGCAGAATAGTGAGTGCAGCTCTGGAGTATAATACAGGATGTAACTCAGGATCAGTACAGGATAAGTAATGAATGTACACAGTGACTCCACCAGCAGAATAGTGAGTGCAGCTCTGGAGCATAATACAGGATGTAACTCAGGATCAGTACAGGATAAGTAATGTATGTACACAGTGACTCCACCAGCAGAATAGTGAGTGCAGCTCTGGAGTATAATACAGCATGTAACTCAGGATCAGTACAGGATAAGTAATGTATGTATTCAGTGACTCCACCAGGAGAATAGTGAGTGCAGCTCTGGGGTATAATACAGGATGTAACCCAGGAGTAGTACAGGATAAGTAATGTATGTACACAGTGACTCCACCAGCAGAATAGTGAGTGCAACTCTGGGGTATAATACAGGATGGAACTCAGGATCAGTACAGGATAAGTAATGTATGTTCACAGTGACTCCACCAGCAGAATAGTGAGTGCAGCTCTGGGGTATAATACAGGAGGTAACTCAGGATCAGTACAGGATAAGTAATGTATGTACACAGTGACTCCACCAGCAGAATAGTGAGTGCAGCTCTGGGGTATAATACAGGATGTAACTCAGGATCAGTACAGGATAAGTAATGTATGTACATAGTGACTCCACCAGCAGAATAGTGAGTGCAGCTCTGGGGTATAATACAGGATGTAACTCAGGAGCAGTACAGGATAAGTAATGTATGTACACAGTGACTCCACCAGCAGAATAGTGAGTGCAGCTCTGGGGTATAATACAGGATGTAACTCAGGATCAGTACAGGATAAGTAATGTATGTACACAGTGACTCCACCAGCAGAATAGTGAGTGCAGCTCTGGGGTATAATACAGGATGTAACTCAGGATCAGTACAGGATAAGTAATGTATGTACACAGTGACTCCCACAGCAGAATAGTGAGTGCAGCTCTGGAGGATAATCCAGGATGTAACTCAGGATCAGTACAGGATAAGTAATGTATGTACACAGTGACTCCACCAGCAGAATAGTGAGTGCAGCTATGGAGGATAATCCAGGATGTAACTCAGGATCAGTACAGGATAAGTAATGTATGTACACAGTGACTCCACCAGCAGAATAGTGAGTGCAGCTGTGGAGTATAATACAGGATGTAACTCAGGATAAGTAATGTAATGTGTGTACACAGGGCTTATTAAGAAAGCAGGATGACTGTGCTTGGTAGTTTACAATGCCACCATTAACCTGAAGTGAGAGTGATGGTGTGATTATACCGCTTTGAGGCAGACAAGCATTTGGGCCCCCTCGTTCAGTATGGACCGTTACCTCACCTGTATGATCTTGACGAGTCTTAACCCCTTCCCGCTCGAGGATGTACATTTATTTACATCCTGGAGCATCGCGGTATGTATGAAGAGAGGTCGGGGGGCGACCTATCTTCATACAGTGCGGGCGTCAGTTGTTTATTACAGCTGACACCCATGGGCAATAGCTGCAATTGGCCGTACAGCCGATCGCGGCTATTAACCCTTTAACCCCTTGAGTGGCACGCCCGGAAATTTTCCGGGATGAGCTCCACTGCTCATAGCGACATAGCCCGGAATATTTCCGGGCTATGTATCACTATGGGAGCTGCAGAGCACACTGCCACAAGCTGTGACAGTGTGCTCTGCCTGCACAAACCCACAGAGAACAAAGCAAGGGCTTTGAAAAACCAGCAGAAGATATTGAAGATATGCCAGCAATCTCCTGCTTTGTTTACAGGTTGCCATAGAGACCATTGGCTTGTCAGAAGCAAGCCGATGGTCTCTGTGGCAGAGAGAGCTTGGTGCTTGGCTGTCAGAGGACAGCTAGGTACTAGCTCTTACAGCAGAGATCAGAGAAAACCTCCGATCTCTGCTGTGTTAACCCTTTACATGCTGCAGTCTATGTGACTGCAGCATGTAAAGGGCTGTCACTGCAGCATGTAAAGGGCTGTCACCATCGGACCCCGGAATGTGATCAGGGGTCCTGATGGGTCCCTGTGGAAGTCCCCTAAAGGGACAAAATAAATAAATAAATAGAAATTAAAAAATAAATAAATAAAAAAGGTAAAAAATTATAAAAAAAATTATAAAAACACTTGTCTCCCTTTACTTTGTAAAAAATCAAAAATACAATCACACATGTGGTGACCCAGAGAAGGAAGTTAATACATTATTTAACCCCTTAATGACATGGCCCCTTTTTTTCTTTTTTCCCAATTTCTTTTTTTCCCCCCCCTGTTTAAAAAAATCACAACTCGTCCCGCAAAAAACAAGCCCTCATATGGCCATGTCGCGGTGCTCGATCGAGTACTTACTCTAAACGAGTAGGTTCGCTCATCTCTAATACCGACCCATAGTGTAAAGTTATCATGTCATTGTTGTTGGAGTTTGTGCGCTGTACAAACAAGACGCACTGAAAGATGGCTGAACGTCGGGGTTTTTTTTCATTTTACTCCACTTAGAATTTTTTTGAAAGTTTTTTTAGTACCTTATACGGTACATTAAATAGCACCATTGAAAAATACAACTCGTCCCGCAAAAAACAAGCCCTCATAGAGCGATGTCGATGGATAAATGAAGGAGTTACGATTTTTTTTAAAGAGGGGAGGAAAAAACAAAAATGGAAAAAAAAAAAAAAGATCCGCGTCATTAAGGGGTTAAAAGTATAATGTAAAGTTCTGCATCTTTCTCGGCTTGCTGTCAGTGTATGTAAATCTTCATTGTGTACCTTCAAAGATTTACAAGCAGTCCTCACATTATGCTGCAAACACGAGTGCTCAGGCTCAGCTTTGATATTTTGCCACAATTTTTGCAAATTTTTTTATAAGCATTAAATGAAAAAAAGTTGCGGAAATAAATGGGACAAAAATACCTGAATTTACTGGTAACAAGCGGAGGGTTTGAAAACAATGGAAAAACAAATAGTTGGATCTGATTGGTTGCCTAACTTTTTACCCCCTTAATCCCCCGTCCCTGAACGTCTCGCTGTGATGCACTGTGGCAGTATCTGAATCTCTAATAATGAGTAGTGACAAGGTTGGTTTCGCGTCCCCCTTGTGGTCGCAGCCGGCGATCGGGGAGATTTCCTGCGGTTGTCATAACAAACACCAGGATTACAATGAAGTTTCCTTTTTGAGATCTTTCACATTTTTTCACTATGACTCAGTGTCTGAGTCACCAGGGGGGTGGAATCCTCAGGGGCCATTTGGACAGGGGGAGTGCTGAGTGCAGCACGTCTGCTACCTGCAGGATCAGGCAGAGTGAAGGAAGCGTAGATATTCTTTACTGCGGTATATAAAACCAAATAGTGAAACATTTTCCATTTTTCTTCTGTGGTTTTATTTTCTGACTGTAGATTTTTTATTCCGTAGTCTGTACATGACTGGAGGGGCGGCCAGCTTACCTGAGCCGCAGTTAACAGCATTTACAGCAGCTTCATAGGTCATAGACACAGTGGATAGGAGATCACTCATTGATTTCTATAGGAGAGTGTTGTGGGGCATGCTCCGTATCCTGTGCAGGAAGGGAGAGGAAGGGAGTTGTGACCGTTACCTATAGACTTCTGTGGGAATGTGTTTTGGGAATGCTCTGTGTCCTGTGCAAGAAGGGGGAAGAGGTGACCTGTGTCCATCACTTGTAGACTTCTATAGGAGAGTGTTGTGCGTATGCTTTGGGACCTGTGCAGGAAGGGGGAGGAAGTGAGTTGTGACCATTACGATAGACTTCTGTGGGAATGTGTTGTGGGCATGCTCTGTGTCTTGTGTAGGAAGGGGGAAGAGGTGACCTGTGTCCATCACTTATAGACTTCTATGGGGGAGTGTTGTGACCTGTGCAGGCGGGGGGAGGAGGTGAGCTGTGACCATTACCTATAGACTTCTGTGGGAATGTGTTGTGGGCATGCTCTGTGTCCTGTGCAAGAAGGGGGAAGAGGTGACCTGTGTCCATCACTTGTAGACTTCCATAGGAGAGTGTTGTGGGTATGCTCTGTGACCAATGCAGGATGGGAGAGGAAGTGAGCTGTGACCGTTACCTATAGACTTCTGTGGGAATGTGTTGTGGGCATGCTCTGTGTCCTGTGCAGGAAGGGGTAAGAGGTGACCTGTGTCCATCACTTATAGACTTCTATGGGAGAGTGTTGTGACCTGTGCAGGCAGGGGGAGGAGGTGAGCTGTGACATCACCTATTGTAAATGGTGGATCCTGTGTTACCTATATACAGGTGTCACCTCTCAGTGATGATGATGAAGTGACGTCTGAGAAGTTTTCTCTACAGAACAGGAAGCGTCCGACTAGTATTAGTATCAGGGTAGGTTCACATGGCGGACTTTGTTGTGGAATTTGTTGGGATGTCCACGCTGATTCCGCATCAAATTCGCATCTCATTAATTTCAGTGGAAACCCGTGCCGTAGTTATGGTAAGAGCTTCATACATAAATATTTGTGCGTGTATTTCCATTGATTTCAGTGGGTTCGTTCACACGCACGTATTTTGCATGCACGTTTTTGACTGCGCAAACAAATAGAACATGCTCTAACTTCCTACGTATTTACACAGCAGAGGTCCCCATAGGAGTCAATGGGGGGCGCGCAAATATGCAAAGTAATGCGTGAAACACTGCGTAATTCTGCTGGAAAGAGGACACATTTAGAACTAATTAGCCATTCTAATTGAGGCGTTTGTTTGCTGCGTAAATGAAGTTCGCTGTGGGCAGAAAACGTACAGTAAAATACGCCGATACTCGCTCAAAAAAGCCTCGTTCATCGCGCAGAACTCTCGCAGCGCACAAAACTCGCGCAAGAAAATTGCCCGTGTGAATACACCCTGCAACCTCATAGCGCCGTCTCTGCAGAAAAAGCGGGAAAATGAGGGGCCCCGATCTGTACAGCCGAGGGGCCCCGATCTGTACACCCGAGGGGCCCCGTTCTGTACACCCGAGGGGCCCCGATCTGTACAGCCGAGGGGCCTCGATCTTCTCCGTGTCGCCCCTGGATGGATCGTCTACCTTCCACGTACGGGAATTTCCTGCGGCTGGTTTCTGGGCTGCGGCCGACGTTCCTGGAGTTTTCCATCAGGCTTGGAATGCAGTAATGATTCATTCCAGCACAAGCCTCCTCTTCATGAGGTCGTTCTCCCCCCACAGAATCCTAGCTGGTAGGAAATGGCGGTAAATCTGCGTTTATGTCACATGTCCTCTCACAGAGCGCGGATTGTACTTGGCATCGTGTCTCATACTGGGAGATTCTCTCGCTGGGAACCCAAGTTTACCTTAATAATGGTGTCATTTCTGTCTGGTTACCTACAAGAACTGACCTGGATGAGAGCTGACTCTGTTGCCCCGAGCAACCAATCACAGAGCAGCTTTCATTTTACCTCAGGGGTATAAGAAATGAAAGCTGCGATGTGATTGGTTGCTATGGGCAAAAGGGACAGATTGTCTTTTAGTCAGCTTTCATAACAGTGTGTTGGCGGCCTACTTTTCTGTGGCCGACCAGTAGGAAGAAGGGAACAGATACAGGGTGATTCTGTCACTAGGAAGGCCAGACATGCCTAGCAACCAATCAAACGCTGTGCGTTGCTTAACGTTTTTTAATAACCGATTCAATTTGCGTCGATTCGGACGAAATATGTAACAGTCCCTTATCTCGGGAACGATAAACGGAACGAAGTTATGTCCGACCGCGGAATCCTCGGAAATGAAAGTCAGTCCGCAAAGGACAATAGTTATCGATGTTTCTTAGCGCAGCTGCGCAACTTACGGTTTGGAAAATCCAGGGAAACGGTTTCTCACTTCCTGCCTTAGGCCGGGCTCACATGGGTGGATTCCAATTGTGGAATCTGCGATCCGTGTCCGCGCAGAGGATCCGCAGCAAATCTCAGGCATTGAAAGGCATGTACTTTTGCTTTTTCGTCCACACTCGTGGATACAAATTGTGTATTCCGTAAGTGGAACAAAAATCGCAGCGTATGGGCCGTGGAGCGGCTCCGCAGGACATGGCCACCGATGTCCCCTCTAGAATGTGTATCAGCAGGGACAACCCGTAGTGCAGGAACTCCGCTTGTGTTCCGTACGGAGGAGCGGCGCACACACTAACTCACACCCTACAGCAGCCCGCCAACTGCGCCCTCCTTCCGTCTCCTGGTTTGAGATAACATGGCGAGGAGAGAGGAGCGGCCACATCCTGAGGTTCCTTCCCGCTCCGGGCTTATTTTCGCTGCGTATTACGTGCGTAATTCTTGTGCGCGTCATACGCAGTGAATGGAACCCATTGATATCAATTGGCTTGTTCACATGTGTGTATTCCAAAAACGCGTGAAAAAATGCGCGGCATGATCTATTATGGTGTGTATCACGCAGTGTAATAGGCCATTGAAGTGAATGGGCTGGCGCAAATACACAGGAAAGCTGCGGACTCTTCATGCTTTTTTTGGTGGGTACTCAGGATAGGGGATAACTTGCTGATTGTGGGGGTCTCCCTGCTGAGAGCCCTGCTGATCTGCAAAATGGGACTCCTGTCACTGTGGGGGTCGATTCTCCCCCTGCAATGATGTCCCTTTATAGGGAGAGCTGGCCACACATACGTGGTCGGCGCTCCATTCAGTTCAATGGGAAATGCCCGCCTTGGCGGTCTCATTGAAAGTGAATGGAGTGCCAGTGTGCTTGCTTGACCAGTATGTCATTCAGTCTCCTCCTCACTGCAACCCTGCAGTGAGGAGGACGGGGACCCCCAATCTTAAGATCAGCGAGGGTCTCAGCATTAAGACCTCCACCGATCAGCAAGTTATCCCCTAATCTGTGCAGAGGGGAGAACTTGTAATTCTGGTAGAACCCCTCCAAGATCGATCTTCCCTTCGACTCGCATGCACTTTCAGGGAAACTGAGTGAAGGCTGCAGCTGCATCCCCCTCCTATCCCCTGTTTGCTGTTTTGCACTATATAGATTGGTGATTTGAGGAGCTGTCTGAACATCTACAGAGATCGCTCCAGCAGGGGATGTCCGTTGTGCTCAAATAAGATATATATCACAATACTTCATAGGTTCACACTATGCGTCTTGTTACGTTGGGTTGTGCAAAGTGACAAAGTCAGCTCTGCTGCATCTGTATCTGCACCAGTGTTATATCATTGTGCGTCGTTATTATGTGTCTGATCTCTATCACAGCAGCCCCCAATGTCTCTTGCATCTGACATAATGTATTCATCATCCTCCAGGTGACTGCTGGCTGCTGGCCGCCATCGCGTCTCTCACGCTCAATGAGCAGATTCTGTCTCGGGTCGTCCCGAAAGACCAGAGTTTCCAGGAAAACTATGCAGGAATTTTCCACTTTCAGGTATGTCTCGTCAGGAGATCAGCTCCGGGCATGAAGAACTTGGCATTACTTTTCTGTTCAAATAATGAACCTTTTTCAAGATCTCTGCTTGCTGGAAACATTGAATGTCTACATCCAAAGACTTAAATATTGTATCTTCCTCCTAGTCAGCTGACTGCGGCGCACGACCTGTTATCTGAGCGATGTATGTCTGTCAATCACTCATGATCTGGACAGTTTTCTGTTCACTGACTTCAAGCAGAGATCTTAAAACTGGTGAAGCAGTATCCAATGATTACTGTTTTATGATTTGTGTTTGAAATCTTCTAGTTCTGGCAGTTTGGAGAATGGACGGATGTGGTGATAGACGATCGGCTGCCAACCAAAAACGGCGAGCTTGTCTTTGTTCATTCGGCCGAAGGGAGTGAATTTTGGAGCGCGCTGCTGGAGAAGGCCTACGCCAAGTAAGTCTGTAGTCACTGCTAGCATGTCCACCCCAGAGACCCCAATGGAAGAACAGGGGTCCCCACAGACTTGAATGGAGAGAGCCACCAATATACTCAATCCGCATTTTAGTTTTTTCTTCCCCACTTTCAAAAAGTCACACCTCTTAATTATCCGTCAACGCAGCGGGGGGTGGGGTGGGGTCTGCAGAACAAGTTGTATTTTTCAGTTGTTCTATTTAATCTACCGCTCTTCCGCTGCGGCCGGCGCTCCCATAGAGGAGAGCGCGGCCGCAGCGGAAAGAAAAAATAGACATGCTGCGGTCGGCAAATCCGCGCTGCAGCAGCGGCTTCTGCCGGCTTAGCCGCAGTGGATTTGCCGTCCCATGTGGACGAGATTTCTCAGAAATCTCGTCCACATGGTTGGCTAATCCCGGGATTAGCGGCCGCATGCGGATTTGCCACGGCGAAATTCCGCACGGAATTTCCGCGGCAAATCCGCCCCGTGTGAACCCAGCCTAAATCTGCATACCCTAAACTGTAAACATAGAGTTGTACTCAACACTGCTTGCAAACATGAGCGTTCAGATGTCGGGACACGAGCAGCTAAGCTTAGATGTGACTTTTGTGTCTCCCTTTGCAGGTTAAACGGTTCTTATGAGGCGTTGTCTGGCGGTAGCACTACTGAAGGCTTCGAGGACTTCACCGGAGGCCTGGCGGAGTGGTACGAGCTGAAGAAAGCTCCAGCCAATCTCTTCAAGATCATACAGAAGGCGCTGCGTACCGGCTCTCTGCTGGGCTGCTCCATAGACGTGAGTGTGGACCTGGCCAAGAACCCTCTGGGGGCTCCACTGACGGTGGAGGGAGGCTGTGGATCTCCCAATTCTGACATATTGGTTTGTGTATGGGGAAGGCCGGTTTGGTTGGAAAGTTTATTTCGAAGCCTACATTCAATTTTTTTGTGTGCTTGACGGACTAGATGGTATGGAAGTAATAAAGGAAAAGGGTTAATTTGTAGGTATCTGGTCAGTCCTGGTGACCCATGGAGGAGTGTTGTGTGCAAACTATGGTAGTGTATCTTCCATCCGCCATTAGGTCGATAGCGGATCTATCACGGTCAGCACATGGTTAATAACGAATCTCAGTACTATTTTCTCCAGACACTTTATAGTGATGTACAATGAACAGTCACTTTATCAGAGCCCCTCATTTAGTAGCTCGTTAGACCTCCTTTAGTCTTCAGAACTGCAGTTATCCATCGTAGCGTAGATTCCACTTGGTGATGACATCGGCCCCTGCGGACAGGAAGCTTTTTGTAGCCGCTGCAGATTAGATGGCGCTGCTGACATGTTCAGACCGGCTGACAGGAAGGGGTCAGCGATCCATGCTGCTTGTACCAAATTCTGACCTCCCATCAGCAACAGAAATCTGGATCCATCTGACCAGGAGATGTTTTCCCACTGCTCAGTGATACAAGTTTTGCGCTGTTTTGTCCGCTGGAGTCTCGCCTTTCTGTGGACTTCAGCTTCCTCCTCCTTCCTCCGTTGTCTTCCCGGAAATGCAATGTTCCTTGTAGCCGACGTCACAGCAGCCAGTAAGATCCGCACGTTCCTCTACTAGTTGCTGGGGACGATTCTCCTGCTTACGGTAATCCTGAAGTACAACAATGGCTTCATCCACAGACTGCAGGAGTCCTAAAGAGTTTTCTCCGTGCGCTTTGTAGGTCATTATTCTGCGAATCGGCCAGCGCCGGACTCCTACAGACCGGGCATTGACAACCTATAACTGTTTTTATATTTCAGATCACAAGTGCAGCCGAGACAGAAGCCATCACTCACCAGAAGCTGGTGAAAGGCCACGCCTACTCCGTCACCGCTGCAGAAGAGGTGGAGCTTTCTCTCTTCTTTTTTTTTTTTTTTTTGCATTATCACATTCTATTGTGTATTTTTCATGTATTTTTCCAAATATACTGAACTTGTACAATTCAACCAGGTGAACTCTAGAGGTCGCCAGGAAAGACTTATTAGGATCCGAAATCCCTGGGGAGAGATAGAATGGACTGGAGCGTGGAGTGATAAGTGAGTACAGGAGGAACACGCCATATACCCGCGCACCATGCAGCTCGGTGCAGACTATCATCGCAGGGCGGCTCTGCTGTTATAGGAGTTGTGCCAAGATGCTCAACCCGTCCCGCGGTGAACACGTGATTGATCTTGAGTCCAACTCTCAGCGCCCCCAGCAATCAGCTGATTTTGCCAGCAGAAGCCATTACCAGCTACACATATAATATGGCCATCATGTAATACCAGGACAGCAGAAGGTCCACCAGAACAGAAGCTGCTATTACTGTTCTGGATTATTGAATGAGGCTAAAATCCACGTATGAACAGGCGGCAGCAGAAATGCATCTCCGCAGCTAAAATCTGTATTAAGCATTTCTATTGAAATCCACGTTGGATTTTTCCAGCTCCCATAATGCACTATACTATGGTGTTTAGCAGTCTATGCTGTGCACAGTAGGCTTTGATGAAGTATCGGACTATTACACTACATCTCCCGCAGTGCAACACAGTTTGGGTTGTGAAGACTTGCAGAAAGATTATCGGAAATCAGCAGAATTATGAATGCAGCTCTGGATGAGACTGAAGTACATGATTTATGATAACGTATTGTATGCCAATGTCATCAGCACGTCACTAATTATCTGATGATTTCACCCCGTTGTTTCATATTTAGTTCTAGCGAATGGAACTCCGTGGATCCCAGCGAAAGAGACAGACTGATCAAACGCTGTGACGATGGAGAGTTTTGGTAGGTCGCCTGTCTTATCACTTTTTTTGTCCCACTTTTTAACCTAAAGCAATGATCTCCAGTTGTAAAACTACAACTCCCAGCATGGCATTTCAGTGTATGCTGAGAATTATGGTTGTGCAGCCGCAGGAGTGCAGCAAGTCAGAGACCTTTATCTTAAAGGGGCTTCATGAGATAAGAAGAACATAGCTGCTACCTTTCAGAAACAGCGCCACCGTTCTTCACGGGCCATTTGTGTCATTGCAGATCATCTCATTCACATACAGCCCATGGACGAGAGCAGTGCTGTTTCTGAAAGAAAGCGACCATGTTCTCCTAATCTCATCCATGCGGGACATCCTGTTATTACATTATGGCTCAGAGACACTTCTAACCTTCAAATTTTGGTTTTACTAGAAGAACAATGGAGATGGCCGAGTGCAAGCCTTTTCAGATAATGGGACCTCCTGTTGCTATTGAGCCTTACAAGTTATTATAAAGAGTGGAGGGTGACTAGCGACCCAGTGGGTGAGTCCTCAGCATCAAAGCGGAGCTGAGTCATAGGACCTCACCCACAGGAAATGCTTCTCCTCCTGCACAGACTATGCAAAGCTCCACTGCTGTCCTCTCGGGGCATATTAGTCAGTATTGTAGCTGGGCAAAGTGTAACACCGTCATTAATATCATCCATATCCTAATACATGATAAGATGCCTAACGGCCTTAATGAGCAGGTGATTTCCTGCTCGGTTAAACAGTAACTGCACTTCTGCAAAACTTTTGGCTTGTCAGAAGTTCTGATCAGTTAAGGGGTTGGGTGCTGAATCTCCTGCTAATCGCTCAATTAAAGGAGCAGAAGTCCCCATTAGCTGAGATTGCTGCTACTCTGCTTTTCTTGGCAGTTTAGTAACCCTTTGAGGGCCCTTTTAGATGAGCCGATAAATCGTTCAGATTCCCGAATCTGAACGATTATTGTGGGGACGACATGTCGGTCATCTGTGTCCGCACGATTCTGCCATGTTTTTACACCGCTGCAAAATAAAGCCATTTAACTGCCACAGCAAAAAGACATATGGGAGGTCATGAAAAGCTTGAAGGGATTTTGTCACAGATTCCAACCTTCGTATTACAGAAGTTGAAATCCACTATCAAAATCCGCAGAAGTAATTGCCATGCTGCAGAAGTTTTTTAGTCCATGTTGATGACACTGTTAACCCTTTCCAGTCCAATTTGTATCCTGGTTTTCTTAGGGGGCTTACTCTTTTTCTGCCGTTATACAACGGTGCTATCTGCTGGCTAAAGCCAGTACTGCATGAGGTGACACGTTGGATAGGCTCCGACAGCAGAGAGGCTGGCAATATACAGTAAGAGAACCCCGACGGACGTCTTCCAACATCAGAGCTGTACAGCCTTAAATCATAAAGTCTTCACACGTCAGACAGTGGATTGGAAAGGGTTAAAGCGGATCTTCGGCCTGTGTGAAGGCCCTTTAACCCATTCCCGCTGCAGGGCGTAAGTTTACGTCCTGGGAGCGGGGTACTTCCCGCAACAGGGCGTAAACTTACGTCCGGGAGATAGAGCTGGATCATATGTGATCCAGCGCTATCCCGCAGCGGGAGCCGGCTGTCAGTCACAGCCGGCGTCTCGCTGCAGCAGCGGGGGGACATCGGAGATGCGCCCGCCACTGTTAACCCCTTCCCTGCCGCGATCTAAGTAGATCGCGGCAGGGAAAGAGTTCACAGCGGGAGCGTGGCTCCCTCTGTGTCTCCGGCCGGAACTCGCGATGTCATCGCGAGAGCCCGGCCTGTCACCATGGCAACAGGACGCCAGACACTGGCGTCCTGTATTGCCTATGCCTGAGATCGCTGTATGAGCGATAAGGCATGGGAGAGCAGTAGCTCTGCCATGCCTTATGACAGCGATCATCAGGGCAGTGATTAAAGTCCCTCAGAGGGACACAAACAGTGTAAAAAAAAGAAAGATTTAAAAAATGAATTAAAAAAAATGTAAAAAAAAAAGAGTAAAAAAACATTTTTTATGCTTTTTCTCAGATTAGCATAAAAAAAGGTAAAAAAAAAATAAAACCCCACATATTTGGTATTGTCGCGTCCGTAACGATGCGTACAATAAGTTGCACATGCTTTTGACTGTGCACCGAAAAAAACGCTAAAAAAAAAGCTAAAAAACTGAGGCAAAATGCTCATTTTTAGCATTTTGCCTCACTAAAAACGCAATAAAAGTGATCAAAAAAGTCGTATGTACCCCAAAATGGCACCAATAAAATCTACAGCTCGTCTCGCAAAAAATAAGCCCTCATAGAGCTCCATACATCAAAAAATAAAAAAGTTACGTGACTTTGAATGCAGCAATTTAGAATAGAAAAAAGATTTCCAAAAAAAAGGGTTTTTATTGCAGAAAAGTGGGAAAACCTAAAAAAAATGTTAGAATTTTGGTATCGTTGTAACCGTACCGGTCTGCAGAAAAAATGGAAAGTCTCATTTATGCTGCATGATTAATGGTGTAAAAAAAAAATTAAAAAATCTATGGCAGAATTGATGCGTTTTCTCTCTCTGCTATCATTAAAAAAAATATATATATTTTACAATATAGTCTATGTACCCAAAATTGGCATCGATAAAAACTACAGTTCGCCACGCAAAAAACAAGCCCTTATACGGCCGCGTCCACGGAAAAATAAAAAAGTTATGGCTTTTGAAAAATGAAGATGGAAAAATACCAAAAAATCGCTTGGTCCTCAACGCCAAAATAGGCCATGTCATGAAGGGGTTAAGGGCTATTTCACATGACCGTATGCGCTTTAAAAGTCGTCCGTACACGCTGTAAAATTGCATGAATGAAGAATAGCCGCAATCAAGTCCCGATCTTTATGTTCTGCTGTTCAGCAGAAATACTCGGAATGACTGCTAATGCTTAAATAGAGGCAGCTGTCTTCTTTACCCCATGTTGGATGCAGCTAAACTCCCCCCCCCCCCCACCCCCCCGCCCTCACTTTTTTAGGAGTCTATGGGAGCTTGCAGCGTATCTCGGCCAAGAGATATCTTTGGACGCAGCGTATAAAATCAGCGACCAAAAACGGTCACCAACGTGCCATTTTTGCCATCGTGATTTTTTTTACGCGGCCAAGAATCGCTCACCTGAATGAATACACTGGTATCCAATGTTTCGGATGGTCACGATGCAGCTAAATAGCGGCGTGTATACGGTCGTGTGAATAAGGCCTAAGGATATGGGAGATTTTGCTGCAGAATTTGATGTGAAATCTGCACCAATTTTTCACCATATCCGCATCAGATTCTTTCAGTGGGTATCTGCGCCGTAGTCTAAACGCTGCAGATTTTTTTTCTGCAACTGGATTTTAAATCTACACGCAGAAAAAAAGTGACCGGTCCGTTCTTGATGTCGTTTTGGTGCTGGGAATTCCACATCCTAATTTGCCTATTTAAAAGGCTAAATTCACACGTGGTTCTGCAGCCCATTATCTGCATAGCTGTAGCAGCTCTGCTGCGTATTTCTGCCACGGCTTTTAGAGGCGCAATCCACCCTTGGAAATCCACAACGGAACCCGCCATCTGATCATACCCAAGAATAAACAGAAGAAAGCCTCGGTGCGATGTTTGTGGTCTCCTATTCCAGACATGTGCCTCCATATGTAGTTAATCACTGCTTTCACGGATTATAGATTGTACATGAACACATATGGACTACCACTAGGGGGCGCTATAACAAGGACTTTTTTGTTGTATTGAACATTTCCCTTTTTCTATTAAATGTGCTAATCGTTTGCACTTTTTCAGTGTTCAGCAATATCTGTTTGGTGTCTCAGGACAAAAAGAGAGCGATGGTTCAGGGTTTAGATCATTGCTGTAACGTGACTAATCCCTCCTGTGTGGTTGAAGAATTAAATATAGCAGGATAGGAAAGAACTATGAATGGACGGTGTCTGAGCAGTGGGACCGCAGCGTCCGAGAAGCGGGGGCCCACAGCCAAGGAGATGGCGGGGTAGATAAGGGTCTTGTCACCGGGCTCTACCATCTCATCCCCTGGGGGTAGCTCAGGACCTGACCAAGTTACTGCTGGGGGAGGTCACAGGGAAAAGTAACCGGAGGTTACCTGTAATCTTCTTTGTCACTCGTGACGCCATCGTTCCGTCATCTGCGGTGAACCGTGACAGTAGAATAAAGTGGTCCATACACAAAAAAACGTTCTGGACAAACCGGGAACGGTCAGTAATGTCCGTCTACTGTAACTTCAACTAAGTCCACTTTACAACATTGGTTTGGCACAGTTACAATAGAAGGAGGTGGTGTGACAGGGAGGATTCTTGGGGTATTCCGGACAATCCACAGTCCGAGTTATCTGTGTGATCCCGCTCCCGGCAATTCTCTCTCTCCAACTCTCTACCAGTCAACACTCACTCTTCTGGTGCCTTTCTCTCTCTAAGCAGCGGTCCTTCTGTTACTTAGTGCGTAGTGGTAGCACCGACACATCCTGGGTAGACTGGTCCCAGACCAAGCAGAAGGAATGGCTCAGCTTCCTTCATTCTCCACACACAGGCCAATCACTGAAGTGTGGGTGTCAGACTTCTCCCACTTTCAAACTTAGACTACAAACTCTTGCAAGACTAACTTAGCATAGACTCCCTAGCATAGCATCCTTGCAAACACATATATAAGACATAGTCACATGACACACAACATGATACATTTGCCAGACATAACCCAGACATTAACCCATTCAGTGCTGCAGAGGTGCAACACACATAACTCTGATGCATTCCACAATTAAGACGTTGACAGGACAATGGCACGAGACGGACATAACATTATGGAGGGGCCCCACCAACTCTGGCCCACTACAGTTTCTCCACTGATCACCAGATTTGGGGTCCTAAAGGTATGAACTGGAGAGCCAGAGATTGGTGAACACTTGATATGAATGAAGAGGCCGTATGCATGTTTAACCACTACGCCATTGATGCAGGAAACTTCGGGACCCCAATTCTGGTGATCAGTAAGGGTCCTAGTGCTCAGACCTCTGTTCTGCGAATACGGATAACTTTATTTAATGGTGCGACCGCTTTAAAGCATCACAGGCGTCACTTTGTCTCACTATATCAGGTAGCACCAAACTATTCAGGAGCTCCCAGAAACAACCCTCATCTTGTCCCGACTCATCACTCCTTTTCCCTTTTTTAGGATGTCTTATAATGACTTCTTAAGACACTACTCAAGACTGGAAATCTGCAATCTGACCCCAGATACCCTGTCATCCGACAAATACAAGAAGTGGAGCCTGGTAAAGATGGACGGCATGTGGAGGCGAGGCTCTACCGCTGGGGGATGCAGGAACTTTCCAGGTGATGCGCTGCAGTTCTGAGTCTGTATGGCGGTACCTTTGTTTAGAGCCGGGGGCGGTTACACTACTATATTATGGGGATCTCAAATGTGGCCCTTGATCCCAGTAGAGGACCACAAATTACCTTCAGTCCACAGACTGCAAACACGGTCATATAAACAAGTATGTATATGACAGCTATACACAGCGGCCTCTGCTGGAGAAATGTGGTATTACATTGTTGTGGACGGCTTGAGTCTAATAGGGCGACTCTCCACTCTGGGCCATAGACGGTGATTCCAAGCCTCTGTAAGGTCATGTGTTCTTACAGGCCATATGCACAGGGGTCAATCACACCGCTGCAATGACTATTTAAAGCTGCGTGGGGGCGATGGTGAGAGGAGGCAGACAACTGAAGGAAGCATCATGTACTCAGTTCTTTACATCCGCTGCCTTCTTCTTTCTACTTACAGACACATTCTGGATGAACCCGCAGTACCTGATAAAACTGGATGAGGAAGACGATGATCCGGATGACGGGGAGGAAGGCTGCACCTTCGTTGTGGGCCTAATGCAGAAGAATCGCAGGAAGGCGAGGAAGATGGGCGAGGACATGCACACCATCGGATTCGCAATCTATGAGGCAGGTTTATCCGCAAAGACTTGAGACGTGAAATATTACAGTTACCTGCAATTTAAAGAGCATCTGTCATGTCAGCGGAGCCATCTGCAAAGCGTTACTGCGGAGGCACCAGTGGGTCTTATCGCAGGTTTTCTTTTTTCTCTCCTCTCCCCATTCCCCAGTACTGAGCTCCTTTAGATTTGGCTCCTGATGCTTTCAGTCTATCACATAGGTAGTCACCAGCGCTCGCTGTCAGGCAAACCTGATGTTATCCATTGACAGTAAGTGGTGGAGACCGCCCACTTGACAGATTCAAAGCACTAAGAACCAGTGCTGGCCCCAGATTAGATGGCACCCTGTGCAGAATTTTTTACACTTCCCCAATCATAAGAAAAAAGCCAATATATTACACTGATAGGCAGTCTACTTGTGCAGAAAGCAATATAGCAGAGCACCCACACCAGGACAGGTCAGTATATCAATACAGCGCTAGAACCAAGCTTGGTGCATAATTACAGCACCAGAACCAAGCTTGGTGCAAAATTACAGCGCCAGAACCAAGCTTAGTACATAAATATAGCACCAAAAGCAACCTCATAACATAGATACAGCCCCAGAACCAAGATCAGTACATAAATACCATAGCATCTTGGAACATCAGAGGAGATAGAGCCAGGAGGAGAATGATTGATGTAGCTCCAGAAGTCGCTGTTGCAAAGACGAAGATCATCTGTCCGCAGCATGTCAATTTTTCTTTTTTTCCGTTGCGGCTGCGCTCTACTCTATAGGAACACAGGTCGCAACGGAAAAGCGTGCAGCCTAGCTGCTCCAAAACCCGCGGCTAAGTGCCTTGGGTTTTGAAGCAGCGCTTTCCTGGTGGAAATCTTGCCGTTTTTGCTACAGCTAAACCGCAAGATTTCCGCCAGGAATACATCCCGTGTGGCCCCAGCCTTACAAGTTGGCAGCTGGTGCCCAGTGCGACTGCACAGCTCACACGTTGCTTAGTGCAGCCATGCCAGGCCGAATCTAACAGAACTTGGTATGCAAAACTGGGCAGGAGGTACGAACTAAAGAGAAGCTGTTCTAGGCAGCAGGGCTGTGACTGTAAAGCTCTGCAGCTCCCTGAGCCGAGGACATGACAGCAGGGCTGCGACTGTAAAGCTCTGCAGCTCCCTGACCCGAGGACATGACAGCAGGGCTGCGACTGTAAAGCTCTGCAGCTCCCTGACCCGAGGACATGACAGCAGGGCTGCGACTGTAAAGCTCTGCAGCTCCCTGACCCGAGGACATGACAGCAGGGCTGCGACTGTAAAGCTCTGCAGCTCCCTGACCCGAGGACATGACAGCAGGGCTGCGACTGTAAAGCTCTGCAGCGCTCTGACCCGAGGACATGACAGCAGGGCTGCGACTGTAAAGCTCTGCAGCTCCCTGACCCGAGGACATGATAGCAGGGCTGCGACTGTAAAGCTCTGCAGCTCCCTGACCCGAGGACATGACAGCAGGGCTGCGACTGTAAAGCTCTGCAGCTCCCTGAGCCGAGGACATGACAGCAGGGCTGCGACTGTAAAGCTCTGCAGCTCCCTGACCCGAGGACATGACAGCAGGGCTGCGACTGTAAAGCTCTGCAGCTCCCTGACCCGAGGACATGACAGCAGGGCTGCGACTGTAAAGCTCTGCAGCTCCCTGACCCGAGGACATGACAGCAGGGCTGCGACTGTAAAGCTCTGCAGCGCTCTGACCCGAGGACATGACAGCAGGGCTGCGACTGTAAAGCTCTGCAGCTCCCTGACCCGAGGACATGACAGCAGGGCTGCGACTGTAAAGCTCTGCAGCTCCCTGAGCCGAGGACATGACAGCAGGGCTGCGACTGTAAAGCTCTGCAGCTCCCTGAGCCGAGGACATGACAGCAGGGCTGCGACTGTAAAGCTCTGCAGCTCCCTGACCCGAGGACATGACAGCAGGGCTGCGACTGTAAAGCTCTGCAGCGCTCTGACCCGAGGACATGACAGCAGGGCTGCGACTGTAAAGCTCTGCAGCTCCCTGAGCCGAGGACATGACAGCAGGGCTGCGACTGTAAAGCTCTGCAGCTCCCTGAGCCGAGGACATGACAGCAGGGCTGCGACTGTAAAGCTCTGCAGCTCCCTGACCCGAGGACATGACAGCAGGGCTGCGACTGTAAAGCTCTGCAGCTCCCTGACCCGAGGACATGACAGCAGGGCTGCGACTGTAAAGCTCTGCAGCTCCCTGACCCGAGGACATGACAGCAGGGCTGCGACTGTAAAGCTCTGCAGCGCTCTGACCCGAGGACATGACAGCAGGGCTGCGACTGTAAAGCTCTGCAGCTCCCTGACCCGAGGACATGACAGCAGGGCTGCGACTGTAAAGCTCTGCAGCTCCCTGAGCCGAGGACATGACAGCAGGGCTGCGACTGTAAAGCTCTGCAGCTCCCTGACCCGAGGACATGACAGCAGGGCTGCGACTGTAAAGCTCTGCAGCGCTCTGACCCGAGGACATGACAGCAGGGCTGCGACTGTAAAGCTCTGCAGCGCTCTGACCCGAGGACATGACAGCAGGGCTGCGACTGTAAAGCTCTGCAGCTCCCTGAGCCGAGGACATGACAGCAGGGCTGCGACTGTAAAGCTCTGCAGCTCCCTGACCCGAGGACATGACAGCTCATCCGTAAAATAACAGTTTCTGAAAACTACAATACAGAAATGCTAAAGATTCTGCGCCATTTCTAGGTCACAATCCTGTTCATACCCCATACTGAACATCATAGAATGGGGCCTCCGGATTGGTGGACTTGAGCTGCCACTGTAATAATACTATTTGCCCAGCAGTGGGGGCTACAGGGCAAATGTCTGCAGCTTCCCCATCTGTTTGCTGGAGATGTCAGGAGTGGGACACACAGCAATAAGCTGGTCACTGAATAAATGACTGAACGAAGTGCTGATGCGCATGTGTGACCGCCGATCTATTCACTTAAGATGGAACAATACCTCTGCAGCGCCACCTAGTGGATGGCAGCATTCCTTCAAATCAATGCTTGACCCTTTATACAGGTCTGTAGAGCAGTGATTGGGAAAAAGAAAATCCCTCACATGTATGACGCCATTCACAAGAACGGGATTCATATTTGTGCGAGATTAGTGCGTCTTGTAACACGAATCTTGCACGATTTTCTCGCCCGTGTGAAGCCGGTCTTGGGGTCTGCGCATAGGGACTTTTTTTCCATCTGATTTTCGGAAAGAAAAAAATAGGACGGAAATAGAACCCATTTATTTGAATTGGGGGTACGCACGCTGGGTGTTTATTATTTTTTTTTACTCGCACTGATGATAAAAAGAAAATCCCAGCATGTCCTAGTCTTGTTCAGAAGAGAGTAGCACATGTAAATGCGCGGTGCCCCGCACACGGACGGGATATCTATGCGCTGTCCCATGAGATTTGCGCCCTAGAATCTTTGCGCCACTTTGAATCACCCATGTGCATGTGAGAGCTCCTTTAACTAAAAGTCTAGGTGTGAATGTAGATATTGTACGAATTTATTGTTTGTAGCGTCTTAACATCATCTTCTTCTGCCCGCAGGTTCCCGCAGAGGTACGTCCATTGTATGTCACTTTGTTAGTCGGCGCAATTATTATAGTAGAAGGTAAGTCAGCGGAATACAAGAGCTCTGAAACTCTATGGTTGTGACACCAATCCCTTATTCTCCCCTGCTGGGGAACCTCCAGCATTGTGCTGCTGGGGAATCCCTTATTCTCCCCTGCTGGGGAATACCTTATTCTCCCCTACAGGGGAACTCCTCTCTCTCCACAGCAGGAATATCCATCCCTTATTCTCCCCTGAAGGGGAACCCTGGCATTGCGCTGCTGGGGAATCCCTTATTCTCCCCTGCAGGGGAACCCCTGGCATTCCACTGCTGGGGAATCCCTTATTCTCCCCTGCAGGAGAACCCCTCTCTCTCCGCTGCATGTATATCCATCCATCTCCCCTACAGGGGAACCCCTATCTCCCCGCTCCCGGGGAATTCCTCCAGCCCCGATGAGATGAAGGGAAGCCCTGTGGAAAAGCAGGTTCTCCTGAGGCTTTCCTTCAACTCTCTTTCTCCTCCCAGAGCAGCAGCACTTTTTTGTGTAACACTAAGCCCCCAGTTGCGTGAATGAGCCAATTAAGCTCAGGACTTGATAGCGGGAAATCGTTTGTTCATACGAATCACATTGATGACATGTTCACCTGTTCATTGACAGGTTAGTTCTTCTGTTTCCCTCCAGCTGCAGGGTCAGACCAACGTCCACCTGAGCAGAAGCTTCTTCCTGAAGAACAAGGCGCGCGATCGGTCGGATACGTTCATAAACCTGCGTGAAGTCCTCAATCGGTTCCGCCTCCCGCCTGGAGAATACTTCATTGTGCCTTCCACATTTGAGCCTAACAAAGTAGGCGACTTCTGTCTTCGGGTCTTTTCGGAGAAGAACGCGGAGTCTCAGTAAGTGTCTGGTAGCGGGGGGTTGTGTCTTTCGCTGTACGGCCTTTTCACCTGTCAGATCCACGGTGGAGTTATCAGACGTGGATCTGACATCTCGGTCCGTGGTGAGACAGTTGCACGCTTCTTTGGCAGCCCGCTATTTCTCCTGCCCCCTTTCACAAGTGTATATGTATTCTCAGTGGGGACAGGGGGCAAGCTGCCACCACCGGAGACCCTTGTGGGATCAAAGGATTGGGCATGCTGAAATCTGATATGCCCGATCTTTCATTCCCTCGCCATCTGCCCCAATAGACATGAAATACTCAGCAGGTTTGGTTGACTTTATTCCGTGGCACTTGTCTACTATTAGAATAAAAGCTTTTCTTAAAGAGATTGTACCAAGATTACAAGTTATTCCCTTCACTGTGGATAGGGATAAATTGCTGATAGGCAGGGTTCTCACTGGTGAGACCCCCATCATTCTCAAGAACAGGGGTCCCAAGTCCCCTGTCCTTCTCATCGTGCTCAAGTCACTTTCAGTGGGACTGCAGAGATTGCCGAGCGGCACCCACTTGGGTATTTCTGTCAGCCCCATTGAAATGGATGGAGCGCCATCTGCGTATGCTCGGCCAGCGCTCCATTCATTCTGATGTCACTGCGGAAGGAGAAGCAATCACGGCAGTGACAGGCAGAGCAGGATACGGCACACCCCTTTTTCGAGATCGGTGGGGAGATCCCCACTGATCAATAGGTTATGCCCTATTTTGTGAATAGGGGAGAACTTGTCATCTTGATACAACCCCCTTTAAAGGAATTGTCCAGGACTGAACTATTGATGATCTATCCTCAGGATAAGTAATTAATAGTTGATTGGCGTGGGTCTGCCACCCAAGACCGCTGCCGATCAGTTGATAACCGGGCGGTACAGCGTAAATGTTTTGCTGAAAACTCACATGAATAAGATCTCTGTGCCTGCAACACCATCTCTGGCCACTGCAGTCTGTGCGGTGCTGTGTGTTTCCAGCAGCACATCAAATCCATACACTATATCTACAGCCTGGCGCTTAGCTGATCGTGGCAGACCTCGCTGATCCAAGGATATGTCATTAGTAGTTCTGTCCTAGAGAAGCCCTTTAATACTTTGCTGTTTAATTGGCTCTTCTCTTGATTTCAGGGTCGTTGATGACGAGATTGAGGCCAACATTGACGAGGTAATCTACTGGCCACAGGGCTGTAGGCATGAAATCGGTAGAGTCCTATAAGCGGCGCCTTCTTTAACTTGCCATATTTGTAATTGGAGGATAGCCACCCATAGTGGGATGCAGTCAGGTACATCTATTGACCCGGTCTTCTGTAAGGAATTGCCCATGTATTAAGAAGAGTCTCCAATCTGGATAACACCTTTTCTAAATTAGGAAGAGGTGCTTGCATGATCGCCACAAGTCGGGCAGCTGAGACCGCTGACGATCGGCTGTAATCTCTGAGTGAGAGAAGCTGCAGTGGCCACTACAGGAGAGAGGTGGTATTACATGGGTTCATTCGCATTATGTGTCATTCAGTCCTCCAGCACTGGCTAATTCGGGTCCCAAACTGGAAGTGTCTTCACTATGTAGCTGATATTGACAGGGGGTTTTCTTGATGGGGTTGAAGTCCTCAATTTTGTTCTTCCTTTGTAGCCGGATGTTGACGAAGACCACATCGACCCCAATTTTAGAAGATTGTTCCTGCAGCTGGCGGGAGAGGTGAGTGCTCGTCAGTGGTTGAGTCCTTTTATAGGCCGCTGTCATACAGTGCCGGTAGTGATCTACAGTTAAAGGGGTTGTCCAGGGTTAGAAATGCATGGCTACTTTCTTCCAAACACAGCGCCACCTTTGTCCATAGGTGTGGTATTGCAGCTCAGCTCAATTGGAATGAATGGGACTTGAACTGCAATACCAGAAGAAAGCTGCCATGTGTTTCTAACCCTGGACAGCCCTTGCTGCCCTTGCATGTTCTGCCAGGCAATAATCTGTAAGCCACGAGCGCTAGCGACTGACGCTGGAGCTTATGTAATAGCGCCCATATGGGTTACAGCTTAATGTGAAGGAAGGGGTTTCAAAAATTGCAATGTTTCGGTTGCGGGGAAGAAATTGCGTCATGCCACGATTTTGTGGGGGCTACGCATGGCTGGCTTCAATTGAAGTCAATGGAAGCCGTCTGTCCTCTGACCATTCTGCAATCATCATTGCGGAATGGTCGCAGGAGCGGTGTCCTCGCCATAGCAATGACGCGGCGTCATCTCTACTGCGCATGTATGCTGGCTGACACATCCGCAGTAGAGAAGACAAGACGCCGGAGAGGTACGATGGGGTCACCTGCCAGGCACTAGATGAGATCACCATGGCCTGAGACCCCCGCGGATCTGCTATTCACCAGGCTGATGTATATGTGCACTAAGGTGATTTCTACAGGAAGCAGACAGCTCTGTTCACACGACAGTGGCCCAGTTTGGTATTGTAGTCTAAGTGCCAATTCAATGGAAGCTGTGCGTGTAATACCAAGCCTGGCCACTGCAGTGGGAACGGAGCTGTCTGCTTCCTGTAGAAATCAGCTTAGTGCACTGCGTCTGGATGAACAGCTGATCCCTGCTAATCTCCTATTGAGGATCTATCATGAGGATAGGCCATCAGTAGTTAACAACTGGACAATCCCTTTAAGAGTGCGTTCACACATGGCCGAAACGCTGCAGAAAAAAACACAGTGGAAACGTTTACAATTGAAATTAATGGGATTAAAGCAAATCCTGCTCACAGGGGGGAAAGCGCTGGTTTTTGTCATGCTGTAACCGTCCTGTAACGCTTTTCTGCGGTTTTGCTGTGGAAATTGCGCAATGATTGAGCGCAGCTTAAAAGGATTTACTGGATGGAAGTTAATGAAATGTGATGTTTGTATAACAGACTGATAACTGCATACTGTGTGTTGGGCGTATTCACACCGGAGAGTCTCACGTTCAAGTTCTGTCTGATTCTGAGATGGAAAGAACTCGCACGGTAAAAGGACCCGCTCATCTGAAAGGGTTAATCCAAGCAAGCGAGTTAGAAAAATCCCTGCATGTCCCGTCTTCGTGAGATTCATCAAGAATCGCCCATTTTCTATAGGAGCGTTCCAAAAACGGATCACATTCGCACGCCGTACAATTTGCATGCATGTTTAACACAGATTACTCCGGGGGTCACATGACCCAAAAAGTGCAAAGCAGAGAAAACGAGAGTGAAAAACACATGAAAATATCATGAAAAACGGTCAGCACACGCCTGTGTGGTCTTAGGGCTCATTCGCACGGGCTATGCAGGTTTCAGTCCGTGAATTCACAGTGTATTCACGGATGGAAACTCGCACATTCCACCTTCCTTCTGACCTTTCTGTGCGCGGAAGCGTCGCTTATTTACACATGTAAAAACAAAGCAAGAAGGGACGGTTGATTGTGCGCACAAATACGCTTTTTTTATGTGTATTCACTGAGCTGATTTCACTGCAGAGTCCCATTCACTTCTATGGCCTGTTTCAGTCTGTTCCATACGTATTCACTGCATGTGTGCGTTTTTGGTACATATACACGTTTTTTACATTCGTGTTCCGTACATATTCACTGCGTGTTTCATGCACGCAAAACAAGACGCAAGAAGGTTCAGCTGATGTCCCTTTTTTCCCCCAGTGCCTCTTGGCAACAAGTGTTAAAAGAAAAAAACCGCAGTGAATACGTAAAACGGGCCGCGGGATTCCGTAAATATGCAGTGAATACAAACGGTATTATCGCATGCGTACAAATACACGCGCAAAAAACGCTAGACGAAGGGAATTTGTGAAGTACACCCATTTAAGTGAGCCTTAAAACCGCGGTACTAATAACCTTTAGACTGTATTTAAACAGGCGAGTGTCAATAGCGGATCATAATGGGGGCGATTGGGGCGACCGTCTCAGGCCCAAGGCTCCAGGTAGCCCACGGCCACCCAGACTGTCCCTATTACAATCCGCTGTTGCCATCCTACAGACAGCTCAGCTCTCACAATTAAGCCCCCCGAATCTCTGAGGCAACTCCACCCTAGACCCGCCCCTGAGGTTCCAGCCTGCCCTCCAGTCCTTAACTCTGAGGTAACTTCACCCTAGACCCGCCCCAGAGGTTCCAGCCTGCCCTCCAGTCCTTAACTCTGAGGTAACTTCACCCTAGACCCGCCCCTGAGGTTCCAGCCTGCCCTCCAGTCCTTAACTCTGAGGTAATTTCACCCTAGACCCGCCCCAGAGGTTCCAGCCTGCCCGCCAGTCCTTATCTTTGAGGTAACTTCACCCTAGACCCGCCCCTGAGGTTCCAGCCTGCCCTCCAGTCCTTATTCCCCCACCTGCGGCCGCAGCCCTTGAAGGGCGTCTCTTCTCCCTCCCAGTTAGGGATAATTAGTTTGTTGATGGACCTATATTTTGTTTTGTTTTTCCACTTTTAGCTGGAGCCACATGGCAACTCTTGGCCACGACTGTGTTCGCGTGACCAAAGATCGCTGTGTAGCCCCGCTTCCTTACACTGTTACTGAAAGGAATAGGGTCACGGTGCAACTCACAAGTTGTCGCGACCCACTCGTCACAAGAAATCCACCAAACTTGCATTTTTTTATGACCTGTGGGTTGAAGTAACGGGTGAGTTTCTCCGTTACCCCATTGATCTCGATGACAGCGCAAGATGGCAAGATAGCATAGCATTCTTTGGTCGGCAACCCTTGTCGGAGTCACAAATCTCAGTGCAGCTCGGTTCTGGTATCGTCTCTATGTTGTAAATGTCAGATTATTTTAAGACTTTAGACTTTACGCTCCCATAGAAGATAATGGGCGATTCTTGAACAACAATTGCCTGTAAACAGGACATTCTGGGGTTTGTCTCTCTTGGTACATATCGGTCCGAGAGGAATCTGTTGTGTATTAACCCAACTGATATGAACGGGTTCTTTTTACCTGCAAGTTCTGTCCATCCCGCAGTTAGATAGAGCTCGCCTGTGAGGAAGGCCGTGTGATGACCCCTTCATCAGGATCATTCTGCAACTAACCTCATCACTCTGCATTTATCTCGCCCTTACATAGACCTCAGAGGAGGTATGAATAACATTGCGCTCCTCCCATCCACCATGCTTTGCTCATCTGTCTTCATCTCTGAGGAGGACCTCACTAGCTCCCCTTATAGCAGTCTAGTAATATAGACCCTCCCCCTTGGAAAACAATAGAGAAGTACACTTATTGTCAAAACAATCCGCCATAGAAGCTGTGATGAGAACCGACCCCTTGTAGGGAGGCTCTAGTACCCTGTTGTACCCCCTCTAGCTTGGATACAAGATGTGATACGGGTGGGCATGCAGGCTCTAGTACCCTGTTGTACCGCCTCTAGCTTGGATACAATATGTGATACGGGAAGCATGGAGGCTCTAGTACCCTGTTGTACCGCCTCTAGCTTGGATACAAGATGTGATACGGGTGGCCATGGAGGCTCTGGTACCCTGTTGTACCGCCTCTAGCTTGGATATAAGATGTGATACGGATGGGCATGGAGGCTCTAGTACCCTGTTGTACCGCCTCTAGCTTGGATACAAGATGTGATACGGGTGGGCATGGAGGCTCTAGTACCCTGTTGTACCGCCTCTAGCTTGGATACATGATGTGATATGGGTGGGCATGGAGGCTCTAGTACCCTGTTGTACCGCCTCTAGCTTGGATACAAGATGTGATACGGGTGGGCATGGAGGCTCTAGTACCCTGTTGTACTGCCTCTAGCTTGGATACATGATGTGATACGGGTGGGCATGGAGGCTCTAGTACCCTGTTGTACTGCCTCTAGCTTGGATACAAGATGTGATACGGGTGGGCATGGAGGCTCTAGTACCTTGTTGTACTGCCTCTAGCTTGGATACAAGATGTGATACGGGCGGGCATGGAGGCTCTAGTACCCTGTTGTACTGCCTGTAGCTTGGATACAAGATGTGATACGGGCGGGCATGGAGGCATACAGGTTCCATATGGTAGCATGTGGCATATCGCTCCACATTTGCTGTAACTGAGCCTCTGCTGTGGACGTTGGTGCCCCAGACGGTACCATAAATGTTCTATTAGCAATAAATCTGGCAACTGGGTGGCCACGGCAGTGTGACAGTGTTGTGGGGGCTCCTGTGACCCCCTTGTGTGTGCGGCCGAGCATTATCCTGCTGGAAGCCGCCATGAGAGGAACACACGTGGCTGCAGGATGTCCTGAACATATCGCTGAGCTGTCATTGTCCCTCGTACCACTACTAGGGGGGACTGACTGTTGTATGCGATGGCCCCCCAGACCATCACACCAGCAGGGGGCAGTGTGCCGCTCTGCACCAAAGGCAGGATTGAGGCGCTCACCCCGATGTCTCCAGACACGAACATGCCTGTCGTCAGAGCCCAAACTAAACCTGGATTCATCACTGAAGACAACCTGTTTCCCCTCCGCAGCGTCCAGTTTCATCGTTCACGACATCACTGCAAATGGAGGAGACGGTGGGGGTCAGAGGTCATGCATGTAATGGGGGCCGTAAGACCAAATGTCCTTCAGCCAAGAGCCTGGAAATGGTTCCAACAGACACAGGGGTGTAGTGATGGCGCCACCTGTCTCTGGATGCTGTATAATGGAACAGTTGGAGTTGCTGGTGCCTGTCGGACGATCAGACGCTCCTCTCTACTGGTGGTCTGTAGGGGGTGTCCTGAGCCCGGTCACCTTGTGTGCCCTCATCCACTGGTCCCAACACCCCCTAACAGTCTGGTCAGACACTCCTCTCTACTGGTGGTCTGTAGGGGGCGTCCTGAGCCCGGTCACCTTGTGTACCCTCACACATCCACTGGTCGCAACACCTCCTAACAGTCTGGTCAGATGCTCCTCTCTACTGGTGGTCTGTAGGGGGCGTCCTGAGCCCGGTCACCTTGTGTACCCTCACACATCCACTGGTCCCAACACCTCCTAACAGTCTGGTCAGATGCTCCTCTCTACTGGTGGTCTGTAGGGGGCGTCCTGAGCCCGGTCACCTTGTGTACCCTCACACATCCACTGGTCCCAACACCTCCTAACAGTCTGGTCAGATGCTCCTCCCTACTGGTGGTCTGTCGGGGGTCCTGAGCCCGGTCACCTTGTGTACCCTCACACATCCACTGGTCCCAACACCTCCTAACAGTCTGGTCAGATGCTCCTCCCTACTGGTGGTCTGTCGGGGGTCCTGAGCCCGGACACCTTGTGTACCCTCACACATCCACTGGTCCCAACACCTCCTATCAGTCTGGTCAGATGCTCCTCCCTACTGGTGGTCTGTAGGGGGCGTCCTGAGCCCGGTCACCTTGTGTACCCTCACACATCCACTGGTCCCAACACCTCCTAACAGTCTGGTCAGATGCTCCTCTCTACTGGTGGTCTGTAGGGGGCGTCCTGAGCCCGGTCACCTTGTGTACCCTCACACATCCACTGGTCCCAACACCTCCTAACAGTCTGGTCAGATGCTCCTCTCTACTGGTGGTCTGTAGGGGGCGTCCTGAGCCCGGTCACCTTGTGTACCCTCACACATCCACTGGTCCCAACACCTCCTAACAGTCTGGTCAGATGCTCCTCCCTACTGGTGGTCTGTCGGGGGTCCTGAGCCCGGTCACCTTGTGTACCCTCACACATCCACTGGTCCCAACACCTCCTAACAGTCTGGTCAGATGCTCCTCCCTACTGGTGGTCTGTCGGGGGTCCTGAGCCCGGTCACCTTGTGTACCCTCACACATCCACTGGTCCCAACACCTCCTAACAGTCTGGTCAGATGCTCCTCTCTACTGGTGGTCTGTCGGGGGTCCTGAGCCCGGTCACCTTGTGTACCCTCACACATCCACTGGTCCAAACACCTCCTAACAGTCTGGTCAGATGCTCCTCTCTACTGGTGGTCTGTAGGGGGCGTCCTGAGCCCGGTCACCTTGTGTACCCTCACACATCCACTGGTCCCAACACCTCCTAACAGTCTGGTCAGATGCTCCTCTCTACTGGTGGTCTGTAGGGGGCGTCCTGAGCCCGGTCACCTTGTGTACCCTCACACATCCACTGGTCCCAACACCTCCTAACAGTCTGGTCAGATGCTCCTCTCTACTGGTGGTCTGTAGGGGGCGTCCTGAGCCCGGTCACCTTGTGTACCCTCACACATCCACTGGTCCCAACACCTCCTAACAGTCTGGTCAGATGCTCCTCTCTACTGGTGGTCTGTAGGGGGCGTCCTGAGCCCGGTCACCTTGTGTACCCTCACACATCCGCTGGTCCCAACACCTCCTAACAGTCTGGTCAGATGCTCCTCCCTACTGGTGGTCTGTCGGGGGTCCTGAGCCCGGTCACCTTGTGTACCCTCACACATCCACTGGTCCCAACACCTCCTAACAGTCTGGTCAGATGCTCCTCCCTACTGGTGGTCTGTCGGGGGTCCTGAGCCCGGACACCTTGTGTACCCTCACACATCCACTGGTCCCAACACCTCCTAACAGTCTGGTCAGATGCTCCTCCCTACTGGTGGTCTGTAGGGGGCGTCCTGAGCCCGGTCACCTTGTGTACCCTCACACATCCACTGGTCCCAACACCTCCTAACAGTCTGGTCAGACGCTCCTCTCTACTGGTGGTCTGTAGGGGGTGTCCTGAGCCCGGTCACCTTGTGTGCCCCCATCCACTGGTCCCAACACCCCCTAACAGTCTGGTCAGACGCTCCTCTCTACTGGTGGTCTGTAGGGGGCGTCCTGAGCCCGGTCACCTTGTGTGCCTCCATCCTCTGGTCCCAACACCTCCTAACAGTCTGGTCAGATGCTCCTCTCTACTGGTGGTCTGTAGGGGGCGTCCTGAGCCCGGTCACCTTGTGTGCCCCCATCCTGTGGTCCCAACACCTCCTAACCGTTCATCTAATCACCACAACTCCCATCATTTACAGATCTGCCTGAGATGGAACTGCAGGACGGGTTTACAGCAAAATGACAACCTCTTCTGGGGGCGCGATTGTTTTGACAGAGTGTACCTATATTATAATATGGCTGAAGTGTTCTGTTCTGGCCAACAGAGGGGGCTGTTGAGAAATAAAACTTCCTGCATGCTCTTTATACTCCTATAACGTCATACCGCTATTACCGATGTCTCACATTAGATCTGAAGCTGCTGTCTCTTTCTGCATGTATTCCCATCCAGCATGTTCCCTATGAGGACCAGTTAGCTGCAATATATTTCCCAGGATACATTGCAAGATATTTACAGCAATTGAAATGAATGGCCCCCGCTGTAAATATCAGTTATGTGCCCTGCTAGCGGATATATCCTCGCATATAACTGGTGACACTGTCCTATTGAAGTCATGTATATCAGTCCTATAGACATAAGAAGTGTGATTCACTTCACCACTTCCAGCTGTTGCAGAACTACAACTCCCAGCATGCACTGCAGATGGAGTTGTAGTTTTGCCACAAGTTACTGCAATAAAAGAATGAAGCCCTTCAGTCATATAGACGCAGACTCGATGATTGCTGCCATGTATGATCTATTAACCCCTCAGCAGCCATGACATTAATGGTCCCCACACATGAGACGACACTGACCCCCCCGGATCTGCCATCTCGCATCCATTGACTCTAACATGCCGTCTTCTCTCCGCAGGATGCTGAGATTTCACCTTTTGAACTTTACAACATTCTGCAGAAAGTGATCTCTAAACGTAAGTTTTAACAAAAACGCAAAAATGTTTTTATTCTTGACTCCACATCCTGAGATCCGCCACCATTTTCCCCGGAGAGCTGATTATATATATATATATATATATCTCATACTGTGCAAAGGTTTTAGGCAGGTGATGAACAATGCTGCACAGAATACTATGAGAAATAGACGTGATAATCGTTTATTGCAAAGTGACTGAACAAAAGAGAAATTAATCGCATCAGTATTTAGTGTGACGCCCTTCACCTTCACAACAGCAGCAGCTCTTCTAGTTACACTTGCACACAGTTTTTCATGGAATGGTAGAGATGGAAGGGACCTCCAGGGTCATCGGGTCCGACCCCCTGCTCAGTGCAGGATTCACTAAATCATCCCAGACAGACGTCTCTCCAGCCTTTGTTTGAACACTTCCATTGAAGGAGAACTCCCCACCTCCCGTGGTAACCTGTTCCACTCATTGATCCCCCTCACTAATATCTAATCTGTGTCTCCTCCCTTTCAGTTTCATCCCATGGCTTCTAGTCTTTCCTTGTACAGATGAGAATAGGGCTGATCCCTCTGCACTGTGACAGCCCTTCAGATATTTGTAGACAGCTATTAAGTCTCCTCTCAGCCTTCTCTTCTGCAAGCTAAACATTCCCAGATCCTTTACCCGTTCCTCATAGGACATGATTTGCAGACCGCTCACCATCTTGGTAACACTTGCCCAGATGTAGTACTTTGCATTTCTCCTTGTTAAATACCATTCTGTTAGTCGCCGCCCACTGTTCTAGCTTTCCTAGATCTTTTTGAATACTCTCTCACTTCTCTACTATTAGCTATCCCTCCTAGCTTTGTGTTGTCTGCAAATTTGATCAGTTTCCCATCAATTTCCTCCTCCAGATCATTTATAAAAATGTTGACCACCTCCTTTTTTTTTCTCTCTCTCTTAAGATGTTCTTTTATGATAGTTTGGAAATAGTTCTAAATCTATCCAAGCAGGACAAGGGTCATATGACTTTAAGGAAGGGTCCTTAAGACAGTGTCTCAGCATTGGAGGAGGAGTAGTGAGATATTTCGTAGCCATGTGGCCCTGCAGAATAGTTATTGTATGCGTTTAAAGTCTCAGAATAATATTGCACATGTTCTGTATTAAAAAGTGAAAAGTGAAAATAAAGAATTTCTAAAAAAAAAAAAAATGTTGACCACCACTGGGCCCAGGACGGAGCCTTGTGGTTCCCCACTTGATACATTCTTCCACTTGGATGTGCAACCATTTATGACCACTCTGAGTACGATCACTCAGCCAGTTGTGAATCCACCTAACAGTTGCCTCATCAATCCCATATTTGGTCATTTTTTCAATAAGGATGGTATGAGATACTTTGTCAAATGCTTTACTAAAGTCACAATATACTATATCCACTGCATTTCCCTGATCAACCCAGTCGGGGATTCTGTCATAGAGGGGAATTAGATTCGTCTGGCATGACTTGTTTGTTGCAAACGCATGCTGGCTCTGGTTAATTACTCCATTCTCATCCAAGTACTTGCATACATGCTGTTTAATAATTTGTTCAAAGATCTTTCCCGGTATAGAAGTCAGGCTCACAGGCCTGTAGTTTCCTGGATCCACCTTCTTCCCTTTTTTTAAGATTGGGACAACATTTGCCCTTTTCCAATCTTCTGGGACTTCTCCTATTTTTCAGGAATTTTTATGGCGAGTGGTTCAGCAATTACCTCCGCTGCTTCCTTTAGTATCCTAGGATGTAAGTCATCTGGACCTCGAGAGTTGAATTCATGTAAGTTAGCTAAACGTGAAGGAACTTGGCAGGAAGATAGTTTCAGATGTCTTGGAGAACTAAGCGCAGATCTTCTATGAATGTCGGCTCGCTCCAATCCTTTTGTCTCTTCATATTATTGCAGACAGACCGGATGATGGTGGGATCAGGGCTCTGTGGGGGCCGTATTATCGCTTCCAGGACTCCTTGTTTTTCTTTACACTGAAGTAGTTCTACATGACACTGGCTAGAAGTTTGGGGTTGTTGTCCTGCTGCAGAATAAATTTAGAGCCAACCAGATGCCTCCCTGATGGATAAGTGTCTGCCTGTTTTTCTCAGTATTGAGGACACCATTAATCCTGACCAAATCCCCAACTTGTATTTTATGGATAAGCCTCCACCATGCTTCACTGTTGCCTGCAGATACATTATTCTACCGCTCTCCCCCGTGTTCCACTGCTGCCTGCAGACACTCATTATCGTACCACTCTCCAGCATGCTTCACTGCAATCTGCAGACACTCATTATTGTACTGCTCTCCACCATGCTTCACTGCTTCTTGCACTTATTATTGTGCCGCTCTCCACCGTGCTTCACTGCTGCCTGCAGACACTCATTATTGTGCCGCTCTCCACCATGTTTCACTGCAGTCTGCAAACACTCATTATTGTACCGCTCTGCACCATGCTTCACTGCAATCTGCAGACACTCATTATTGTACCGCTCCCCACCATGCTTCACTGCTGCCTGCAGACACTCATTATTGTACCGCTTCCCACCGCGCTTCACTGCTGCCTGCAGACACTCATTATTGTACTACTCTCTACCGTGCTTCACTGCTGCCTGCAGACACTCATTATTGTACCACTCTCTACCGTGTTTCACTGCCTCCTGCAGACACTCATTATTGTACCACTCTCTACCGTGTTTCACTGCCTCCTGCAGACACTCATTATTGTACTGCTCCCCACCATGCTTCACTGCTGCCCGCAGACACTCATTCTTGTACACTGATTTTCCTTGGCCGATCGCTGTGTCTCCGGTCTCCAATGTTGCCCGTTTCTTTGTACTTCTTCTTGAACAGCGCATCTTGAAACCCCAATCAGCTGTGAAATCTTTGCCTAGGAGAGACCTTGCTGATACAGCATAACTACCTTGTGTCTTGTTGCTGTGCTGTCTTGCTGTGGTGTATGACATGAAACCTGTCTTCCACAACCTCACCTTTGCAGCAGAGTTTGGCTGTTCATCACCCAGCTTTAAGCCTCCTAATCAGCTGTTTTCTTTGTTAAAGGCTGCATTGTATCCTACATATAAAAATGATCATTATCACCTATTTGGTGTAATTGGTTAATCACACACCTGACTATAATCCTACAAAACCCGTGTGCGAGCGTAGCTAGAAGAACTGAGGCTGTTGTGAAGGTAACGGGGGTCGCACCAAATACTGATGGCATTACATTTCTCTTTTGTTCAGTCACGTTGTATTTTGTTAGCCAGCTTTCACACACTGATGTAAGAATAATCCCGGCACGCTCTGGTCTGGTCTGTATATGCAGGCAAACGGCGGACCTGCGATGTCTGATAAGTTCGAACAGCACCAGATCTGTATGATGTCCGATGTGAATTGTTCCAAGAGTCTTGGGCGCAAGTTACAATACATCTGAATGAGGCCTAAATGTGCCGTGACTGTCATGGAGGCCTCTGTGTCTGCGGAGCTCAGGGGTCCGCTGTTATCTGAGGGGCCGGATTCTGTCTTATACTCTTCCTTTACTGTCTTCTTTAGAGGCGGACATCAAGTCTGACGGCTTCAGTATGGAGACCTGCAGGACCATTGTGGATCTGCTGGACGTATCCTCTTAACAGTGCTGGACCCAATCGCAGAAGTGGACTGAGCGGCTGCTGTAGCTGACCCCCACTACCCCCGACCCTGCAAGGAGTCCCCTTAATACCCCCTCCGCCATCTCGCACTGGCAGAGGTTATAGGGAGTCGTGTTGAGCGCACTGAAACAGTAGAAGGCGGTTTTGGGCCAAACTTTTAGAACTACTAACATTCTTTTGTTTCTTCTTTCCCTCTTTATTCCTTCATTAACTTCGCCTGAAATAATCCCAAAAGTACTTTGATCCCCTTTGGCCGTGTTGTACACCAGTCTTAGGGGTGTTGGTGAAATTCCAGTTTGGTCCAAACTAATTCAGACCGAACCAAACTTTTTGACAAAATTCAGCAAACTGGCCGAACCAAACTTTTGGGAAGTTCACTCATTGCTAATAGGGGGACAGTTGTTGGGTCGTACCTTATGGAGCTCCTTTAGGGTCATCTGACCAACAGCAGCCAGAGCTGATGGCATTGGGGAGTGACAGTGATGTTCTGTTCTAATCCCTAACTTTACTCCATATTACTACTTCCGTAAAGGAAGAGAAAAGGCATTTAGAGGTGCAGCTGACCTAAGACCACCCTTGTTCTAGAGCCTCCAGCCTCAGTGGTGGACCTTGTTATATATAAATACAGTATTACAGTCGTCGGGGTAATAATGGCAGATCCCTACTGTCCATGTTGGGGTGTCCTACCAGGAAGTCTTGCATGAAATAGTGCAGCGAGGTCTATATATGGAAATAGTGAAAATCACCGGATTTCAGGTTTTGTTTTTCTTTAACCTGCGGTTCTAGTCTGATGGAAGCGGCAAACTGGGGCTGAAAGAATTTAATATCCTGTGGTCAAAACTAACGAAATATCAGGTAAGTGATGGACTCGTTATAATGGCACCCCCTGCAGGCCTTCTGTATAAAATATATGTACACACTGAACGGCCCCTTTATTAGAGCCGCCATATAGCAGCGCGTTGGACTCCTTTGCCCTTCAGAACCGCAGCAATACATCGTGATGTAGATTACAATCGGTGATGACATCATTCTGCAGGAATATCGGCCCCTGCGGACAGGAAGCTTCTTGTAGTTGCTGCAGATTAGATGGCGGTGCAGACGTGTTCTGACCAGCTGGACAGGAAGGGGTCATCGATTCATGCTGCTTGCGCCAAATTCTGACCTCCCATCAGCAACAGAAACCTGGACCCATCTGACCGGGAGATGTTTTCCCGCTGCTCAGTGATTTCTGCTCTTTTGCCCGCTGGAGTCTTTCTGTTTCTTTTAGACACAATAGTGCTGGAACTGGTTGTCTGCTGTTATAGCCAACCGTGCGGAGGAACAGTGAGTTGTGCGTTCGGACACGTTAGTTGGAGCTCCAGCGTTGTATTCAGCTGACTGTGCAGCCTGTTGGTCAGAACGATTCCTGACATCCTCCTCCGACCCCTTTCAGTGATGAGTTCCTTCAGTCCTCAGGATCCCCTTTCTCTGTATACTCTACATACAGTCACATGAGAAAACCCCACGCGGTTAGCAGTGAAATCCCAGCCCCGGCTAGTCCAGCACGGATGACCCGGCCTCGTTGGAAGTCGCTCCGATCACGGGATTTTTTTCCATCTACTGTGGATTCACACTGAAACTGATCCACGGAAAACTTGTCAAGTGGGTTTTTTTTTTGTTTGCTTTTTTTATGCCGCACTCCGGGGTCACGGGGAGAATTTCCATACAGGGAAGCCCCAATCGTGAGAGGGCCGGGGGTCTAATAAAGGGGCCGTTCAGTGGATGTATATAAGTACTATCACCTGATATGTTGCCCTGCTGTGACAACTCTGGCCATTCCATCTGGTGGTGAATCTGGAATATAATTACATATATTTTTTTTTCATACTAGAAAATTTATCGGGCCATCGATGTGGATCGCTCGGGGACAATGAACTCCTACGAGATGAGGAAAGCTCTAGAAGAAGCAGGTCGGTAACATTATAGTTCCGTTGTGTAAATCTCAGTTTTAGGCTGGATTCAGACAAACGCATATCGGCTGGGTTTTCACGCCGAGCCGATATATGTCGTCTCTCTCTGCAGGGGGGGAGGCTGGAAGAGCCGGGAGCAGTGCTCTGAGCTCCTGCCCCCTCTCCACTATTTGCAATGAGGAGAGGCGGGGCAGGGGTGGGGCTAATTCTCGGAACTTAGCTCCGCCCCACCTCCTTTCATTGCAAATAGTGCAGAAGGGCGGACAGGAGGCAGAGAGGGGGCGGGAGCTCAGTTCCTGCTCCTGGCTCTTCCAGGCTCCCCCCCCTGCAGATGAGGACACCGTATATCGGCTCGGCGTGAAAACCGAGCCGATATACGGTCGTCTGAATCCAGCCATAAAGTGTATTTTCTCTTTCCTGCAGTCTCCAGCTCTCTGTGAATGGGATGGGAAATGTTTTCATGGTTTCTCATCAGATCACGAGGCTTTATTTTACGAAGGTGGAGACTTTTACAACTGGGTTTATTGCTTGCATGGATCTAAAATAGAAAAAAAGCCAGAATTTTGCATATAATCGTGGTTAGAAGTCTCTTACCGTTTTCTGTATACAGCTCCCATGCTGACCTATGTGCATCCAGACCACAAGCACATTTTGTAGTAACTTTTTGTTATCTCTGCAGGGTTTAAGCTGGACTCCGACTTACATCAGCTGCTGGTGGCGCGTTTCGCTGATGACAATCTTTCCGTTGACTTTGATAACTTTGTGCGCTGTCTTCTGCGGTTGGAGGTCATGTTTAGTAAGTGACGGATCACCATTCACTGTATAGCCAAACAAGGTCATGTAGACCTGGCCTGTGGGTGCACCACAAATCCCAGCAGGCAGCTGGACCCCTTGTGACATAATACCGCCCATTACACGCTGACGGTTATCCGTGTTAATTACACTTTTTATCTGCAGAAATCTTCAAGCAAATAGACACAGAAGGCGCCGGCGCGGTGTCCCTCACACTGGAATCGGTGAGTAGGGTTACAGCAACTGCGTCAGCTCTGCTATGTCAGAAGAGCTGGTTTACCTGCCAATCATTAGACTGTAGAGGCAGCTTCTCAGGGATGAGCCTTTTCGGTTTAAAGGTGCAATTTATTTCCCTAAATACATGGATTTTGGGGCTGATAATCACTTTTGCAATAGGATTTATCGTATATACTCGAGTATAAGCAGAGTTTTTCAGCAATAGTCACCTCCTAGCCGGCGTCTGTGTCCCCGGCGCGATGACATCAATGAATGGCTGTGATTGGCTGGCGCTCGATCAAATCACAGCGCTTACTTACACAGCGCTGACGGCGGTGGAATTCAAAGCCGAGAAGGGAGAATTCTCAAGCAGTTTGCCACAGTGTCGGGGAGACCATCACGCCGGGGACAGACGCCGGCTGGGAGGTGAGTATTGCGTTTTTTTTAACCTACTATATACTCAGTCAATACGTTTTACCAGTTTTTTTGTGGTAAAACGTATTAACTCGGCTTATACTCGAGTATATACGGTAATTTAAAAAAAAATAAAATTTGCACCTTTTTTGTCTTCTGCAGCTTTTACATATCACTGTATAGGGAAACTGCAGGCTCAGTCTCAGTAGGGGATCCATCAGTGAGGCCGGACTCGGGGCTCAGTTTCCCTCTCCTCTCCTGCAACTTCTTATCAGCTGATCTTTGACCCTAAAGTTTCTTTGTTGTTTAGTTTTAGTTCTTCTTCTCTCTCCTCTTCTGCAAATTTTAAAAGCTCATTTTTGAACCTGAGTCCCATTTAGGCGGGTCGACAGACGACGACTGCACAAGTGCTGACGTCACCGCCAGGTCGTTGGCTGTTTAGACAGGCAGCGTTCAGCACTGGGTTGCGGGCTTTTCACTCAGCGCTTCCCATTCTATTTTGAGCGGTAATCGTTCCGTGTAAATGGCCCTTTCGCGGGGCGCCAACTAACGGCTCCTCTACCTGCTTGTGTCTCATTATTTCTGTAATATACTTGCATTAAAAATGTTGTCGCTTTGCCGTTTGAAGTGGCTGCCACTAGGGGTCTCCCTTCCAGCTTCTCTGCAATCGACTATCTGTTATTAGGGGGGGAAGTCAGGGGGTCACAGATGGAGTTCAGTAATGGCTGCCCAACTGAACCTGTGGACCAAATGAGTGAAAAGTTTGTGGGGTTGTTAAAAAAAAAAAAAAAAAGGTAACTACTGTCCAGGTGGCAACTTCAGCGCTGTCCCTCTGAGGTCCTGCAGGTGGCAGGCTCCTGTTGCCTCATAGGGGAGGCTCTGCTGAAGCCGGTGTTAAGGTTATGTCCACACAAGGCGGATATGCCACTGATTTTACGTGTATACCCTCCGCATGGAAGGGCTGCAGCATTTACAGTAGTAGCACAGTAGATAAAACGTTCTATCTGCACAATGCCAGGAAGCCCTCGTAAAGGCATTGATAGTAGTCAGGTGATGCCAGGATTAACCCTTCCATTAATAGGACTGTTTTTCTCTTTCAGTGGATGTCGTTCACAATAATGTGAGATCCGAGAAGCTGCTGCGCACGACCAACATAACCCTGAATGCCAGTAATATGCAACCATCTGCGGGACATGTATGTCATGTGACCCATAACAGCCAATCAGGTTTCAGCAGCCATTTTTTTAATATATCTGTATAATAAGAAAAAACCAAAGCGTGATTGGCTGCTGGGGGTCCCCGCTATCTGCCTATAGTCTAATTATTATGTCTTGAGTGTTAGAATTTGGTGCCTTATGAGGAGAATGTCTGAAAATCATTACAGTTAAGGTCTTATTTACACGGGCGATTTATGGCGCTGAGGAGCACGAAAAAAAACAACTTTTTTTTGCAATTGGTCTATTTACATGGAGCGAGTTTTTTTTTGCAGGGAGGCTAAGAATCGCAACAAGTCCTATTGTTCGGGTCATATCGCCCATTACTTATCCTATAGCAATCACACGCATGAAAATCCCACATTTGATGTAAGGCTGTAGGTTGTTTTTATTTTTGGGAAACTTGCCAATCCGGTATTCATCAGTTTCTTGGCCCGATATGGTGTTTGCCCGTGTAAATATAGCCTTAAAGGGGTTGTCAAGAATTACATAAAGCTTTATTTTTCATCTTCTGACCCGAAACAGCGCCACCATTGTCTGTTGGTTGTTCCCGGTACTGCACATTATCCCTATTTAAGTAAATAATCCAATCCCGGCCTTTGCACAGAAGTGGCGCTGGTTCTGGAATAACCGTACACCCCTTTTGTCTTACACGGATTGCGAAGGCGGTATACAGGACAGTAACCGCAGAGCTGTAGTGTCGTTACTAAAAACCTGTAGTCACCCGATTGCCTTCTACCAGAATGCCTTGATCACCCTCCTTACCGGATTTTCTACCTAGAAACAGGCTGCGGGAGTGAATGTATTCATATGATAGATCCACAAATGGCGCACTTTGTTCCTGAAGACCGCGAATAGCGATAACGGCTGATATTTGCCATTCATCATCTCAGTCGTAGTTTTTTTTTTTACCTAGGCTCCAATGGAGGGGGTATTGCCAACCATGGGATGTGACATGAAAGTCAGCTAGATGCAGGTCCTAACTATGGGAGTGGCTTCCATCTGTAGCTCCACCCCCAGCTTGGCTGCAGATGGCACTAAGGACTTACAGGAATGTCCTGCGCCATTCTGTTTCTCATAGAAGTCAATGGGACTTACAGAAGTAGCGCAGCGAGCTGCAGATGAGGCGGTGCTCACTAGGGGCACAGTTTCTGTTACTCCCATTGACTTCTATGAGAATAAGGCCATATTTACAAGTTGTGCCTGAGATTCTTGGGAACCTCGTCCGCGTGATGTGGGGTAGACGGCGGATTGAATATACTCTTCTTGCGCAAGACTTACATAGAAATATAACATGCTGCGATCCTTCCAGCGTGCTGCATAGCGGCGAAAGACAAACCACTCCTGTAAATACCAGGCTGTACTTCGTGCATCCCAGCCCCCCAAAGTCTGCGCAAGAACATCGACCGTATAAATACGGCTTTAGTGAAATGGTTGAGCGGGCTGCGCTACATTGTATCCGTAAGTCCCAGCCCCCCCACACAGAGCTACAGATGGGTGCGAGTCCCAGAAGAGGGTCCCCATCTACCAGACCTTTCTGGCACATTTTGTCTCTCCAACGCAAAGCCTTGTCTATTGTTTGAAAAAGCAGCGCCGACCGATTCAAAATATTCCATATTGTGCCGCATGCACCAAAACTGCAACTTTTGTATGGCGGAAAACTGGCGCAGAGAATGATCTGCCTTAGGGCTGACACCCACTGCCGATATTTTCCTTCTTGCGCTGCGAGAACACATGAAAACTCTCGCCTTGCAGTGCAAGACAGACGCCGCAATGGGACGGGGATATCACTGCAGCTGGCCCCATTGAAAAGATATAGAAATTAGCGCTGACTTCTGCCACAGCTGTGGCAGAAGTGCGGCATGCTATCCCATTGCTTTCCATGGGATCAGTGCTGCTACCAGTCCCATTGAAAGCAGTGGTTTGTAGCAAACCCTGCAATATGATTTTCGGGAAAGCGCTTGAAATATAAGCCCTTCCTTGAAAAGCATCAATAAGTGGTAAAAAAAAAAAATTACTCACCTCTCCGCCACTCAGACACATCCTCCGGCTGGCTCCCCAACACGGCTATCCAGCACTTTCAGCAGGCGGGGATTTAAAAATCCCCACCTCCTGAAAGGGCTGTGCTGATTGGCTGAGCACTCAGCCATGAATGAATAGCAAAGCACAATCTGTGATTGGCTAAGCGCTCAGCCAATCAGCACAGCCCTTTCAAGAGGCGTGGATTTTTAAATCCCCACCTACTGAAAGTGCTGGATAGCAGTGTTGGGGAGCCAGCTGGAGGACGTGTGTGAGCAGCAGATAGGTGAGTAATTTAATTTAAAAAAAAATTTTTTTACCACTTATTGATGCTTTTCAGGGAAGGGCTGCTGCTGGCCCCATTGAACAGACTTGTGATATCCCGGTGTGATCCTGGTTTTTTTCTCGCACTGTGCAAGTTTTCACTTACCCTCGCAGCGCAGTGGAGAAAAAAACGCCAGTGGGTGTCCACCCTTATTGTGCTGTTGTGATTGGAAATCCACCTGCTGAACCTTCTTAGGCGCAGGTTGCTGCTTTACACTTCAGCTCTTGTTCAGATTGGCGCCGTGTATAAACACAAGCGCAGCCGGAACATAGCGCAGTAGAACTGGATTTCCACCGCAGCAAGCACAGAATTACAAGCATCAGGAAAATGAGCCTCGATAGTGAGAACAGTCAAGCGGCGCAGCCCTCCATCCGCTTGCGCTAAATACATATAGGATTTTCCAAGGCCGTGCAATCAGGGACGACTCCTCCAGCGGTCACCAATACAGCCATCTATGCAAAACTGGAAGCGGCCATCTATATACAGTATATATATATTTATAGGACTGGAAAATGTTTTATGGGATATTTTTTTCAAATGCTTGTTAATAAAGAGATGATTAAGTTACATGGTGTCCGGCTGCTCATCTGTTACATCTAGCATACAGCTGGGGGCGCTGCAGTACCCCTTGGGAGATACTGAACAGAGCGGTGTGGAGTTCAGAATCCAAGATGGCCCTGGCCACCACACCCTGTGCTGGCCGCATCATCAGGTAAAAATGGAGACACGATCCTCCTCTAGTCGGCCCTCATCAATGAGAGAGCGGCCTGGATTCCGGCCAGTAACAGCAGTGTGGATTTTCGGTGCAGATTTCACCTCTTCAATAAGTTAGATCCAAAACAAATTTGGATTGAACAAAAGAAATAAAATCTGCATCAAAATCCATACAAAATAGTGAAGATTTGCTGTAGAAGTTTTCAGCTGCAGAAAACCCCCAGCGAATCAGCTCTATGAACGCAGCCAGAGGCCAGAAAAGCCGCAGCGGTTCCAGCAGATGGAATGTGGATGCAATTCTCAAAATCTCATCCATACACAGTAGGAAAAATCCGCACTAAATCTGTGAAAAAAGGAAGTCGGTGCAGAATTTAGATCGGCAACGCATCAATTTTAGCAGGAGATTTGGTGCAAAAAGTATGTGATGGACTTCAATGACAAGGCGTAAATCCACAGCAGATCCGCAGCAGCCGCCACAGCTCTCTTTACTTACAGAGATTCCATAAAGAAAATATGGCCTGTGTGAACACGGCTTTAGGGTGCGTTCATGCTTAACGGATTTTAGTACTAACCTGTACCACAGTCTGCACCGTTTGGTGCAATTTGCAACACATTAGCAGCAGATTCCACCTTTTCGATAAAGGGGTGAAGTTTGTTGCAAATTTTGCTGCTGCAGAAGATTTGGTGCAAACTTGCCGTGGGTTTCCTGCGTCATTTACAGCAAAGTGGATGAGGTTTTAAAAATCTTCACACGCAGCAGAGAAAAATCTGTTGGCCGTGCAGAACTTATAGCAGTGGATTACAGACATTCTGCAGCAAAACCTCCCGCCTGGACTTACCTCTAGGATACAGTACATACAGAGAACTAGTGCAGATGTTCTGCAGCAGCAATCCCCATCCAAATGCTGCAGATTTTGCTACTGATCGGCACCAAGACCCATCCCATGTGAACACAACCGTTTGGCACACTGTTGTACCCATTAGATGGGACACGGCTTGGAGAAAAGGGGAAATGCAGATTTAAAATGTGCAAACGTACATTGGGGGGGGGGGAGCAAAAACAAAGACTTTGCGGCAAATTTCATGTCATTGCCAGAAGCCGCGTCTCGCTCCCACAATAGATTTCCTTTCTGCGGATGACTGGAAAGACAATAACCAGGAAGCCAAGCTGATCATCATCCCATCCGCTTTATGTTTTACATATGACAGCGAGACATTTTATTAAAACTTGTTTTCTTCCTCTCGTTTGTGATTTCTACTCTACAAGTAAAATAAATATATAACAATGTTTTAGTAAAACTCCTAGTCTACATACACGGAGGCGGCATATCAGTCCATAGAAAATATATAGTCCGTCTTCTGAATGTGCTACAGTAATGGGGTGCAAGACGCGTCCGAGATGAGGAAACAGCGGCGAGAACACGTCATATACTGCAGAACGAGCATTAGAGCCGAGCCGGCCTCCAGGGGGCGCCACTGCTTAGGAGGCCAGGAAGTCTCATTAATATCAGGAGACGCAGAGCTGGAAAATCCATTCAAACACTTCAGTCTTAAAATTCAATTCCTTCATTTTTTTTTTTCTGGCGGCGACGACACGGAGGAATGCGGACCATCGCCTCCCGCTGTTACATTTATGCCAAACTTCTTTGTCTTGGTTTGATTCTTGGGTAGAGCTGTAAAGGATATGGGATAAAGATTACTTTGGTTATACATCATTCATGGAGGTCGTAGAAGAGCCGCAATATGACAACTGCCTCCCTTGGCAATAACTGATCAGCCATTCCATCCTCTATGGGAAACCTGCCCTGGATGGAGGCAGAACAAACACTCAGCACGCAGAATTTTGCTTCCAGCCAAACCCCAAAGAATCTACATGGGAATCTGCTGGGAGTAGTACTCACCCCGAGGAGATTACGTGGGACGTATCCTTCCTTGTCCTGAAAGCGGGCCCACCACCAGTCAGTTTCATTTTCGTCCTCCCTGTGCAGAACAGTCATGCAGTCCCCTTCCTTCAGAGACAGCTCGTCATCACCGTCCGCCTCGTAATCCCATAAAGCGTAGATGACGCCACGGTTCATGATGCCCATCTTCTCCTGGACACCTGTATACACAAAGGAGCCAAAGTCAGTGCTACAAGAATATAACTACTATAATACTGCCCCCTATGTACAAGAATATAACTACTATAATACTGCCCCCTATGTACAAGAATATAACTACTATAATACTGCCCCTATGTACAAGAATATAACTACTATAATACTGCCCCTTATGTACAAGAATATAACTACTATAATACTGCCTCCTATGTACAAGAATATAACTACTATAATACTGCCCCCCTATGTACAAGAATATAACTACTATAATACTGCCCCCTATGTACAAGAATATAACTACTATAATACTGCCCCCTATGTACAAGAATATAACTACTATAATACTGCCCCCTATGTACAAGAATATAACTACTATAATACTGCCCCCTATGTACAAGAATATAACTACTATAATACTGCCCCCTATGTACAAGAATATAACTACTATAATACTGCCCCCTATGTACAACAATATAACTACTATAATACTGCTCCTATGTACAAGAATATAACTACTATAATACTGCCCCCTATGTACAAGAATATAACTACTATAATACTGCCCCCTATGTACAAGAATATAACTACTATAATTCTGCCCCCTATGTACAAGAATATAACTACTATAATACTGCTCCTATGTACAAGAATATAACTATAATACTGCCCCCTATGTACAAGAATATAACTACTATAATACTGCCCCCTATGTACAAGAATATAACTACTATAATACTGCCCCCTATGTACAAGAATATAACTACTATAATACTGCTCCCTATGTACAAGAATATAACTACTATAATACTGCCTCCTATGTACAAGGATATAACTACTATAATACTGCCCCTTATGTACAAGAATATAACTACTATAATACTGCCCCTATGTACAAGACTATAACTACTATAATACTGCCCCCTATGTACAATATAACTACTATAATACTGCCCCCTATGTACAAGAATATAACTACTATAATACTGCCCCTATGTACAAGGATATAACTACTATAATACTGCCCCTATGTACAAGACTATAACTACTATAATACTGCCCCCTATGTACAATATAACTACTATAATACTGCTCCCTATGTACAAGAATATAACTACTATAATACTGCCTCCTATGTACAAGGATATAACTACTATAATACTGCCCCTATGTACAAGAATATAACTACTATAATACTGCCCCCTATGTACAAGAATATAACTACTATAATACTGCTCCTATGTACAAGAATATAACTACTATAATACTGCCCCCTATGTACAAGAATATAACTACTATAATACTGCCCCCTATGTACAAGAATATAACTACTATAATACTGCTCCCTATGTACAAGAATATAACTACTATAATACTGCCTCCTATGTACAAGGATATAACTACTATAATACTGCCTCCTATGTACAAGGATATAACTACTATAATACTGCCTCCTATGTACAAGGATATAACTACTATAATACTGCCCCCTATGTACAAGAATATAACTACTATAATACTGCCCCCTATGTACAAGAATATAACTACTATAATACTGCCCCCTATGTACAAGAATATAACTACTATAATACTGCCCCCTATGTACAAGAATATAACTACTATAATACTGCCCCCTATGTACAAGAATATAACTAGTATAATACTGCCCCCTATGTACAAGAATATAACTACTATAATACTGCCCCCTATATACAAGAATATAACTACTATAATACTGCCCCCTATAACTACTATTACTTCCCTCTCCTTATATAATCACACAGGAGTTTCTTGTCCTCGCCTTAAGCCTACTTTGGGATTAGCCGGGGGGCGGAGTGCTGGCACTGGGCAGCTCGGCTTTAGGCTTTGTGTGTAGTTACCGCTCTGGATGTAGGATTTTCAGCTCCTGTACATCACAGATGGGACATCCTGGTTGATCCTCTGTAACTCTCGGAGCGGCGCTGGAGTTGGGGCCACAGCAATGTTGTCACATATCACAGTCTACAGCATTGTGCCCTGTGTGAGCACAACGTGGCAGTGTCGTCCTGCCCTATACCATCCTGCATGCCCTGGTGGCTAGTGGGTCAGACTGCGGCCATCACCCGCACCTCGCAGATCCAACCACAAAGGGTAAATACAAGTTCAGTAATCTAATCGGCACGCAAAGGATTATTTTCTCAGCCTGCAGCGGTGTGAGAAGTGGAGACCTATAATCTGCCACATTCCAGGCCTTCACGGTAATCCGCCTACAGCAGCGCTAATATATCACCGCCAGCCAGGAGAAAGCGCCAGCCCCCAACCTGCCTCACATGGAGCCGGACGCCTCGGGCCATAATTACCCTTAAAGCTTAATCAAGTGTTCTGTCACTTTCTCCTACATTTGGTGTTTCTATTCTTCACCATTGGCTTGCTGTCAGTGAGTGGAACATGTTACCCCGTCCAGACTTGTCCTGTGGGAATTATTGTACATGATCCCCAAAATGAGAAAACCATGGCTGCTATATATTATGAAAACAGCGCTACTCCTGTCCATTGGTTGTGTCTGGTATTGCAGCTTGGTTCCACTGAAGTAAATGCAATACCACACACAACCTGTGGACAGGTGTGGCGCTGTTCCTGGAAGGCAACAGCCTTCTTTTTCGAAGTGTACTACTGCACTAATAAGGTCGATTTATACAAGCAGACGGTTGAGCACATTTACATGAACGCTCGTTTGCCCAATCATCGAGCCATGTGCAGCGGCACTCATTTAGGTCACATCACACGCCCGTGCCGGATTCTGGCGGAGAGATCTGTGCCGGCCAGTGACCCCCGCGTACCTGTCTCAGATGCACTGTGGATGTGCAGACTGGCGGCCGATGCACGTGCGCAGAGCTGAGAATGACACGGATCCACAGCGATTTTGAAATTGACATTTTGGAATTGCTGCGGGACGGACATGTTCCATTCACTACAAGGGAAGCCGTCTGTGCGAGAGTCCCACAAAAATAGAGCATGCTGCGACTCTTCCTCCGCAAGCGATTCTTGCTCTTGGGCGTGGGAGAATCATTTTTAATTGCATGCTATGGATGGACATTGCTGCGGAATTCATGGCGGGCGTCTGTCAGTGCGTTAGGCCAAACGGTCATTTGCTGACTGATAGCATCAAATCCTTCTTGGCTGCATGTAACCCTGTGTGAACAGGGCACGGGGCCCGCCGACGGCGCAGGCGCGGGGCCCGCCGACGGCGCAGGCGCGAGGGACGGGGCCGCCGACGGCGCAAGCATTCACTTTAAATTGGACTGCTGGAGATAGTCGAGCTTTTGTACTCTGCCATTAACATCAGCCCTATTGGGTGAGTGATGGGAGCCCCAAATTAGGACAACACAGAACCCCTTTCTTCGGATGGGAAGTGGTCTCAACAGTGAAATCCCCACTGATCAAACGTTATCACCTGTCCTATAGTTGGGTTGCACCAGAATTACTACTTATCACCTAAGTATCGAGGGGGTCCACATACAGCAGTGCATGTCTGGTACTTACCGTACAGGAACTGGGAGCACTGGCTGTACCCCTCCTCCATCTCCTCACACTTGTCCGCTGCTGTCTGATGGTCGCTGTAGGTCATGGCGAACACGGCAGCTCCGGATTCCACGAGGAACTTACACACCTGTACGTTGTTACACGATGCAGCGCAGTGCAGCGGGGTCCTGAGCGACACAAAAGGGGAGAACTCTAGAAAACCCCACACTCATCTTAATAACTAACCCAGCCCCCTTCTTTGTCGCGGCCGTCGCCATAACCAATGGTCAGCTCCCTGGAGAGGCCGTACCACATGACACGGATGTCGGAACCGGGCTGGTAGGAGATATCCCAGCACTGAAGGTCCATGGACGGAGTCTGCTCCCCATAACAACCACTTCCACTCTTTTGGACAGGGTCCTACACATGGAGGGAAAAGGGTCGCGGCAAATCCCATCTCTGGGCGTTCCCTCGCATTGCCCATTTTTTTCAATGGGGCTAGCAACGCATCGCGTGGCGTGCGATGTGCATGCGAACTGCGATGCAATGCGAGGCTTACCATGGGAAGAAGCCATAATGGAGGATCGCTACTTCCCTTAAGTGATCTGAAACATTTTTAAAAGCTTTGTGGGGACATGGCAAGTTGGCGGGCGCGACATCAGGCAGAGGTTCACCGCCCAATATCACACTCGCCTGCTTGCTGTCATTTAGTAAGAACCTTCATTGCTCTTCACATCCTGGTCATGTGATGGTGTGCGGATTACCACAGCTGTAACCTCCATGTCCATCACATGACCCGGATGATTGTTTGACCTCCACACTATCCCGGTAACCCCGTGGACGTACCAGCCGTCGCTGTCGGCCGCATTTACATTCACTCCGAACTGTACGAGGAACTTGACGATCTCGGTGTGACCGGCACACACGGCATTGTGGAGGGCCGTGATCCCCTCATCGTTGGGCTGACTGGGATCTTCCACCTGCGGATGAAGAGGGAGGAAATACAGCATTACTGCTCCAGTCACTGCTAAAGCTGCAAGCAGGATTTACAGCCACGTTCATTAACCATTGACACAAGTGTGCGAGCAAGCGGGATACTAATGAGGAAAAGGGAACAAGCAGCCGCTTCCTGGAGAAATGTTCACTGCGGGCTCTGAGCACCTCTGCGCCATTTCTTGTATGTGTAACGCTGTGATACAGCCAGCACTCCCTTCACGCTGATCACACATAGGCCGCCTACAGACGGGCGGGTCGGATCCAGCGGCGAGAATTCTCGCCGCGGGACCTGACCCAAGCGCCTGCAGGGACCAGCGCGTACTCACCCGCGCCCGCCGGCTCCGGGTGTTTGATGTGCCGGCTTGCCGGGCAGTGGGCGCATGCGCAGACCTGAGGTGGCGGCTGGTGAGTGACATTTCTGTGCGAGGCTCTGCGAGCCCCGCACAGAAATAGAGCATGCCGCGATTTGTTTGCCGCGCAATATTTCGCGCGGCCAAATCGTGGCGGTCTGCATAGGATTGCGTTTGTTAACGCAATTCTATGCAGGCTTCCAGCAGCGGAAATTCCGCAGGAAATCCCACCGCGGAATTTCCGCTCGTGTGCAGGCGGCCATACTCTGCCAGCGCTCCCTTCACACTGACCACACATGCTCGCCAGCGCTCCCTTCACACGGACATCACTACAGGGGAAGAAGGGACCCCCATAGAGGCAGGCAAAGTGGGACATGCGAGTCCTGTTTTGCAGATTGGCAGGGGTCTCCGTGATCAGATCCCCCACCAATCAGCAAGTTATCCCCTATCCTCTCAATTGGCGATAACTTGCAATTGAGGTACAACCCCTTTAAGACCGGCGTCGTTTGAGACGCAAACCTTAAAATGAGCCCCAGAGTTGTGAGCTGTACCCAATGTGTGAAGGGGCACATCGCCGTCTGTCCATGCTCCGAGAAAGAAATCTACGCAAACTAAGAGCTTCTTGCATAAATTATACTTAAACCTGTTGGATGGCCACACCCCTTCTGGTAAGCCACACCCCGTTTTTTTCTAAAACTGGGGAAATTTAAAGAATGCCCCAATATTCTTGCGGAAGGCTTGTGCCAAAGGTTGCCCTTTCCCCCCATTGTTTATGCAATTAGTGGTGACTCCATACAGTACATTATTACAGTTCCGCATTCGCCACAATACATGCAGTTCGTTCCTCCGGCAGGCGGTCCGGCTCCGCACTAGGACAGCTCCAAAGGCGAAGAACGAAACATGTAAGAAACCTTCAGAATCCGACCACTTACTTCATAGATTATTCTCTGGACAAGGTCGAACTCTCCTTCCAAGGAGGAGTCTAGAAGCAGAGCGAGGGGGTTGAACCGCACCCTCATCCCGTGGCTGATCCTCTCCGAGCCGTTCTTCCGCAGGTTCGTTCTTTTACCCTACAATTAACAAAAGTCACGTGTGAATGTACGGAGACACCGACAGCCGGGCCCTAAAGCCTGCACTCCCTTACTGCCATCCGAAGGCATGTAAAGGGGTACATCCCCCACTCCACAGGGCACCGACAGCCGGGCCCTAAAGCCTGCATCCCTTACTGCCATCCGAAGGTATGTAAAGGGGTATATCCCCCCACTATACAGGGCACCGACAGCTGGGCCCTAAAGCCTGCACTCCCTTACTGCCATCCGAAGGCATGTAAAGGGGTACATCCCCCACTCCACAGGGCACCGACAGCCGGGCCCTAAAGCCTGCACTCCCTTACTGCCATCTGAAGGTATGTAAAGGGGTACATCCCTCACTCCACAGGGCACCGACAGCTGGGCCCTAAAGCCTGCATCCCTTACTGCTAGCCGAAGGTATGTAAAGGGGTACATCCCCCACTCCACAGGGCACCGACAGCTGGGCCCTAAAGCCTGCATCCCTTACTGCTAGCCGAAGGTATGTAAAGGGGTACATCCCCCACTCCACAGGGCACCGACAGCCGGGCCCTAAAGCCTGCACTCCCTTACTGCCATCCGAAGGCATGTAAAGGGGTATATCCCCCACTCCACAGGACACCGACAGCCGGGCCCTAAAGCCTGCACTCCCTTACTGCCATCTGAAGGTATGTAAAGGGGTACATCCCCCCACTATACAGGACACCGACAGCCGGGCCCTAAAGCCTGCACTCCCTTACTGCCATCTGAAGGTATGTAAAGGGGTATATCCCCCACTCCACAGGGCACCGACAGCCGGGCCCTAAAGCCTGCACTCCCTTACTGCCATCTGAAGGTATGTAAAGGGGTACATCCCCCACTCCACAGGGCACCGACAGCCGGGCATAAAGCCTGCATCCCTTACTGCCATCCGAAGGTATGTAAAGGGGTACATCCCTCACTCCACAGGGCACCGACAGCTGGGCCCTAAAGCCTGCATCCCTTACTGCTAGCCGAAGGTATGTAAAGGGGTACATCCCCCACTCCACAGGGCACCGACAGCCGGGCCCTAAAGCCTGCATCCCTTACTGCTAGCCGAAGGTATGTAAAGGGGTATATCCCCCACTCCACAGGGCACCGACAGCCGGGCCCTAAAGCCTGCACTCCCTTACTGCCATCTGAAGGTATGTAAGAGGGTACATCCCCCACTCCACAGGGCACCGACAGCCGGGCATAAAGCCTGCATCCCTTACTGCCATCCGAAGGTATGTAAAGGGGTACATCCCTCACTCCACAGGGCACCGACAGCCGGGCCCTAAAGCCTGCACTCCCTTACTGCCATCCGAAGGTATGTAAAGGGGTACATCCCCCACTCCACAGGGCACCGACAGCCGGGCCCTAAAGCCTGCACTCCCTTACTGCTAGCCGAAGGTATGTAAAGGGGTATATCCCCCACTCCACAGGGCACCGACAGCCGGGCCCTAAAGCCTGCACTCCCTTACTGCCATCTGAAGGTATGTAAAGGGGTACATCCCCCACTCCACAGGGCACCGACAGCCGGGCCCTAAAGCTTGCATCCCTTACTGCCATCCAAAGGTATGTAAAGGGGTACATCCCCCACTCCACAGGGCACCGACAGCCGGCCCTAAAGCCTGCACTCCCTTACTGCCATCTGAAGGTATGTAAGAGGGTACATCCCTCACTCCACAGGACACCGACAGCCGGGCCCTAAAGCCTGCACTCCCTTACTGCCATCTGAAGGTATGTAAGAGGGTACATCCCTCACTCCACAGGACACCGACAGCTGGGCCCTAAAGCCTGCACTCCCTTACTGCCATCTGAAGGTATGTAAAGGGGTACATCCCCCACTCCACAGGGCACCGACAGCCGGCCCTAAAGCCTGCACTCCCTTACTGCCATCTGAAGGTATGTAAGAGGGTACATCCCTCACTCCACAGGACACCGACAGCCGGGCCCTAAAGCCTGCACTCCCTTACTGCCATCTGAAGGTATGTAAGAGGGTACATCCCTCACTCCACAGGGCACCGACAGCCGGGCCCTAAAGCTTGCATCCCTTACTGCCATCCGAAGGCATGTAAAGGGGTACATCCCCCACTCCACAGGGCACCGACAGCCGGGCCCTAAAGCCTGCACTCCCTTACTGCCATCCGAAGGTATGTAAAGGGGTACATCCCCCACTCCACAGGGCACCGACAGCCGGGCCCTAAAGCCTGCACTCCCTTACTGCCATCTGAAGGTATGTAAGAGGGTACATCCCTCACTCCACAGGACACCGACAGCTGGGCCCTAAAGCCTGCACTCCCTTACTGCCATCTGAAGGTATGTAAGAGGGTACATCCCTCACTCCACAGGGCACCGACAGCCGGGCCCTAAAGCTTGCATCCCTTACTGCCATCCGAAGGTATGTAAAGGGGTACATCCCCCACTCCACAGGGCACCGACAGCTGGGCCCTAAAGCTTGCATCCCTTACTGCCATCCAAAGGTATGTAAAGGGGTACATCCCCCACTCCACAGGGCACCGACAGTCGGGCCCTAAAGCCTGCACTCCCTTACTGCCATCTGAAGGTATGTAAGAGGGTACATCCCTCACTCCACAGGGCACCGACAGCCGGGCCCTAAAGCCTGCACTCCCTTACTGCCATCCGAAGGTATGTAAAGGGGTACATCCCCCACTCCACAGGGCACCGACAGCCGGGCCCTAAAGCCTGCACTCCCTTACTGCCATCTGAAGGTATGTAAGAGGGTACATCCCTCACTCCACAGGACACCGACAGCCGGGCCCTAAAGCTTGCATCCCTTACTGCCATCTGAAGGTATGTAAAGGGGTACATCCCCCACTCCACAGGGCACCGACAGCCGGGCCCTAAAGCCTGCACTCCCTTACTGCCATCTGAAGGTATGTAAGAGGGTACATCCCTCACTCCACAGGGCACCGACAGCCGGGCCCTAAAGCTTGCATCCCTTACTGCCATCCGAAGGTATGTAAAGGGGTACATCCCCCACTCCACAGGGCACCGACAGCTGGGCCCTAAAGCTTGCATCCCTTACTGCCATCCAAAGGTATGTAAAGGGGTACATCCCCCACTCCACAGGGCACCGACAGCCGGCCCTAAAGCCTGCACTCCCTTACTGCCATCTGAAGGTATGTAAGAGGGTACATCCCTCACTCCACAGGACACCGACAGCCGGGCCCTAAAGCCTGCACTCCCTTACTGCCATCCGAGGGTATGTAAGAGGGTACATCCCTCACTCCACAGGGCACCGACAGCCGGGCCCTAAAGCCTGCACTCCCTTACTGCCATCCGAAGGCATGTAAAGGGGTATATCCCCCCACTATACAGGACACCGACAGCTGGGCCCTAAAGCCTGCACTCCCTTACTGCCATCTGAAGGTATGTAAGAGGGTACATCCCTCACTCCACAGGGCACGCCATAAACACCTGATCGCTGCAGGTCCCACCTCTAGAATCCGGTGCCATCACTCCGATGCCAAAAATGACTGCAGCAATCACGTGCCATTTATCGCTCCAACGACTATTAAGCCAAACCCTAGCCTCAGCGGGCATTTGTGCATGACCTGTCCGTGACTGCTGAGGCCAGTGATTGGCTGAGAGATGAACGGCACATGACCAAATCCGTCCCTTCTGCAATCGGACCAGTGGGGGCTAAAGTGTTGGCAGGGAAGGCCACTGGACAGGCAAATATGGCCTTTTTTTATTTTACACCATTAACTGCCGCCTTTATTTATTTATTTTTAATGTTGGCAAACCCCTTTAAGAATGGAGGTCCAGTCAGAGACTAAATGGACAGGTGGCATGACTCCATTCACTTCTTGGGGAGTCACAGAAACGGCTGAGCAGGAGTGTATATGCGATGCAACTAACCCTTTACTATGGATTACAAAACGGACAAAAGCGAGCTTGACTGCAGGATCAGACTACACAGGGCTTTTTTTGTGGTCTGTTACCATGGAAACACATAGACCTGCATAGGAGCTGTATACAAAAAAGGGGGCTTTTGTATGCATTTGATCTATCAATACAGCAAAATATAGGTTTGCTCTGACCGTTCATGAAGTGTCATTCGAACTACAGTCATGTGATCTCAACACGTCACTTTAGCAGCAACTTTACCTCTTTAAAAGTGACTGGAGGACATAAGCCAATTACCACAGACAGTGCCGTTCTTTTGAGGTCACCTATGACTACCGAAGAAGGGGAGGACCACCAACTGTGGCCAATCAGAAGTCGGCTGTTATAGGTAGTATGATTGCTTGCTATATATAATATATACGGTGATTGTAAGGCATCGGGTACTTACTGGAGGAAGAGAGAACTGCACGGTGATCTCTGGGGGGCTCAGATTACTGGTGTCCTCAGCTACATTATCCTGGTCTCCGGCGGTGGGATATGGAGGTGGGGGATAAGGAGGATACTCCTCCACGTAGGTATCAGGGGGTTGCGGCAGCTCTGGCTCAAGTTCCGTTTCCACAGCGGTAGGTGGGATACCCTCGAAGGGAATGCCCTCCGGTATACTATCTGGGCCCAGCTGTGGTGAAGTCATCTCAATGTCCTCAGCAAACAAGTCTCCTGGCTCCTCAAGGGAGACGACGTCCATAACGTGTAGAGTTGAAGATGTATCTGAGGAGACTTCGGTGTCTATGTCCGCACATACCGGGGCACCTTCTGCAGAATTCTCTGAGATGGAGGTGACCGTAGTCTGTTTAGGGGCGGAGATAGTCTCCATGGCGGCCAGAGTAGTCCTCTGGTACAGGAGCTTCTGTATATTTGGTCCGTTAGGTCCTTCGGGCTCAGTGATGGAGCTCCGTTTTTTGAGAGGTCGGGGAGCGTTGTAAAGCTTCTTTCTGAGAGCCTCCAAGTCGGCGTCGCTCTGGTTCCGGTAAGGATTCGTTAGAAAGGGGAGGAGTTTGGTTGGACTCAGCGGACGAGGAATTCGTTCAGTCTCCTGGTTCTCACTGCCAGATGCTGGAAGTTCAGCCTCAGGTTCCGGACTGCCGGATTTACCATCTACCAGGGTGCCATCTATGGAAAGGTTACCGTTCTGCTGGCTCTGAGCTCCTCCACCAATCACTGGTTTACCGTAAACTGCAAATAAACAGATAAATTAGCCAAGCTATAACTTGGCAGATTATTGACTCCATGTAATGCCCAATTCCACCTGCGGAGGCGCTGTAGAAGAAATGAACATTTGATGCTTGGCTGCCCTGAAGGTTACAGGCAATCACCAGTGATCCCAACAGAGAAATCCTGTGATCATCCTGTTTTTGTATTAAATTAATCATTAAATTCAATGCTATTAAAGGCTCTAGAACTGCTTGCTGTCAGTGGACAGAAAACATTACAGTCTTATTCCAACCAACAGATAAAGAACTGGTTAACGAGTACAGATTTTCTGCCTTTGGATGTAATCAGTTAAAGGGGACCAAAATATTGACGACCAATCCTCATGATGAGTTATCAAGTACCAGATCGGTGAGGGTCCACCAACCAGGACCCCCATCAGCTGTTTGAAGAGGCCGTTACCCTCAGGTGATTGCCATGGTCTCTTCTCAGGCCAGTGATGTCATGATCATTAGTCACGCGGCCCAAGTGCAGCTCAGTCTCAATCAAGTGAATGGAATTGAGCTGCAATACCAAATACGACCACTAAGAAATGAACAGCACTACGCCTGGTAGGCAGTTAAACGGCCGCGGTGCTCACCTGAGCACTGTGCGCTTTCCAGACAGCTGATTGGCAGGTGTCCCGTGTGGCAGACTCCACATTAATAGCATACTGATGACCTAACCTGAGGACAGATCACCAATATTAGAGTCCTGGAAAACCCCTTTTATGGTTCTAGTCACTAAAAGTAAGACATGATCTTGAAAACAGTCAGGAATGAAAACAAAGTATATTAAAAAGTTTCAGAACTTTTCATGATTCTTGTAATAAAGTTTTCTCTAAAAACAAAAAAGACCAGCAAAAGTACGGACTTACCGCTGGGATAATGTGGGCGGGTGTGGGCTCGGCTGAGGGCGCCCTGCACGCTGTAGTTTTTCCCGGGTTTCTGATGCTGGGTGTACATAGAATAGATGGAACTAGCGGCCACCATCTGAGGCTTGCGGAATGGCGGAGGAGGAGGCTCTTTTACCGGCTGGGGTGTAAATGGACGCACAGCCACTGCGGGTGGAGTCTCTACCTTGGCAGGAGGAGGGGTTTCCTGGTTAGGAGGCGCAGGGGGTCTCTGTTGAGGGGCTCCTTTTTGCTTGCCTGCTGCAGGCGTCTTACTTGAGACCACTTCAGTGTTTGATTCGGTGGGAGATGGCGGTGGAGCGGCTTGACCATAATAAGGCAGGTTTATCTGTTTCGGTTTGGAGGGCACCGGCGGTGGCACCTTTGCCACGTTCCTATTAGCAGCCTGCAGGTGGATAGAAATGAAGGCAAAACAGCAGTGAGGAAAAACAGGCATGACGTAGAACCCATACGCTGTTTTCTTCAGGCGCAAATACTTAAAGGAGTTAATGGAGTTGCAGCACACCTGACTGATGAGGCCCCATAGAACACGAGAACAGGGGTCCTGAAAGTCCCTGTAGGATTAGAGAGTTGGGCAGGTGTGGGCACTGCCGCTCCATCTCTATGGGACTGCTAGAGATAAGAGTACAACTCTGACAGTCCCATAGAGATGAATGGAGCAGCAGGAGTTCACGTGCTCAACCGCTGCGCCATTCATACAAGGGGACTTGCAGACCCTCGTTCTCATGATCTGCAGAGGGTCTCAGCAAATCAGATGCCGGACAGATGATAACTTGTTTCGGTGGAACCACCCCTTTAATCCCTTAAGGACCAATCACATTTGTGTATATCATAAGTTTGCAGGGCAAGTATGAAGCAGGCATGGAAGCTGAACCGCCTTTTTGCCAGGCAGATATCAGCCATTTCATATGGCTAACAGCAATGGCTGCGATCCGGTTGCAGCCACTGTGCCTAAGCGGAGCTCTGTCATTGGCTGCAGCAGCCTGTAAATGTGACGTCAGGTGGGGGGGGGGGGGATTTTTATCTAAAAAAATAAGATCTCTGAATCCTCACCTCTCCGTGGGTCGTGTCTGGTATTGCAGCTCAGTCTATTAAAGTGAATGGTGTTGAGTGGCCACATGACACACCACCTGTACACGGGTGTAGTGCTATTTTTGGAAGAAAGTAGACATGTTTTTTCTAGTCCTGTGCCCCTTTAAGGGATTGTTCGTACTTCCCATACTGCATAGCTTGTGCCATAAAAGCGGATTAAATAGGTTTTCCCATTACAACAACTAGGATAAGCCATCCCTTCCGGACCAGTTGTGATCACCCCACTGAGGCCCCAATAATCCCAAGAATGAAGGGGCTGCAGCACAGATTTCCCTGCATTGCTCCCGTTCACCCGCTGCGCATGGAGCTGCATCAACTCTCCATACAGATGGCTAAAGGGTACTTTTACACGGAAAGGTTATAGATTAGATGGTCACGATCCAGCCAGAAGCTGAAGATAATCGCTCAGTGTAAATGCTGCCGCGACTGGACAACGAATGAGACGTCTTTCACTTCTCGCTCCTTGTCCGGTTGCTGTGCTGCAGAAAACTGTACGATCTATCAATCTATGTACCTGTGAATGGAGGCGGCTGCTGGAACCATCTCCGGGCTCCGCCTCCATTTGGTCAGCGATGCTCGTTCCGGTGTAAAAGCAGAGGAACGATTATCACTGGGACCGGCAGATCGTCCCGTGTACAAGCACCTTAAAGGGGTTGTCCCGCGCCGAAACAGGTTTTTTTTTTTCTTTCAATAGCCCCCCCGTTCGGCGCGAGACAAACCCGATGCAGGGATAAAAAAAAACAAAAAAACCGGGTAGTACTTACCCGAATCCCCGCACTCCGGTGACTTCTTACTTACCTTGTGAAGATGGCCGCCGGGATCTTCACCCTCGGTGGACCGCAGGTCTTCTGTGCGTTCCATTGCCGATTCCAGCCTCCTGATTGGCTGGAATCGGCACACGTGACGGGGCAGAGCTACAAGGAGCAGCTTTCCAGCACGAGCGCCCCATTCAACACAGAGAAGACCGGACTGCGCAAGCGCGTCTAATCGGGAGATTAGACGCTGAAAATTAGACTGCACCATGGAGACGGGGACGTCAGCAACGGAACAGGTAAGTGAATAACTTCTGTATGGCTCATAATTAATGCACGATGTATATTACAAAGTGCATTAATATGGCCATACAGAAGTGTATAGACCCACTTGCTTTCGCGGGACAACCCCTTTAAGTCTGCATTGCGGTTCCCTGTGGGGGCCAAGAGCAGGGAAAAGCTGAAGGGACCCCTATCCCTACGTTCTTTAGCATGGTGGGACCCCATCTTCTTAGGTTATGTGCTATCCCACTTTAATGGTACAGATCACAGTATGGCCGCCGCCATCGGTCAAAAGATACATACTGAGGGGGTTTTGATCTTGAAAACCTACCTGGGCGTCTCTCAGGAGATCTTCGCTGCTCTGATTCTTCCTCAATGTACCAAAATTAGGGGGTGCCGGGGGCTGCTGGACGGAGTCAAACATAGAGTTGGGTCTGGTCTTCTTGTCTTTATCCCTCACGGACGGGTCGTTGTCTGGAGCTGGAAAGAAAGCAGCGGTCATTTATAAAGGGTAGCAGAAACATTGCTGCAAAGACACAGATATTGCACCGTTGTGAGCAAAAACGGACATCGGCCATTAATTGGTTAATGTTTGGTGCAAACAATTAATAATCTCCAGTGATTAGTTCGCCTCTATCTAATATTATAAAAGGGGTTTTCAGGCACGTTTTACTGATAATCAGGATCAGGACATCAATAGCCGAGGTCAGCCGCTTGGGATCCTGGCCGATCAGCTGATTGGGCACCCGCTGTCAGCGCCGCACCACACAAGGGTATGAAGCAGTGGATGCAGATCCCCCTGAGCCGTGTGTACTGACCGCTGCTGGTAACTGCAGGCTGGGGTCTCACTAAAATCAACAATAGATGCGCCTACAATTCCCATCGCCAACCACCACCATCTGCTTCCACTCCGTGTGTTACAGTGCTGACAGCGGACCCCAATCAGCTCATTAGTGGGGTTTCTGAATGACGGACCCCAGCTGATCAACTATTGATGACCTACTCTGAGGACCGGTCATCAATAGTTTTTACCCAGAAAACCCCTTTATAAATAGGATTTCATAGGAAGGATCAGTAAACCCTACTAAGGGCCAGCTCACATCTGCGTTCCAGTCGGAGCCTCATACCCCACTACAGCCAATGGGGTCCGTCCAGCAACAAATCTGGCCCATGTGTGAACTGAACAATGGAAGCCAGAAGGGCCAGAGTGGACCAGCCCAAAGTGCGTCCTGTCCATGCAAAGAGCTGTATGTGCTGAAGTTTTTCCAACGCAGGTCCGCAAACTGCGCTCTTATACAGGGGACCACCGCAAAAATGTATATGCAGTCAGCCTAATATACCGTATCCACCTGCAGAGCTTTTGAGGAAAGCCTGGGCACTAAACACACCTTGTACTTATACCGGAGGAGACAAATATGATACATCACCGCTGATGCACTGAATGGATTCTATTGCTGTAAATGTGACTGCGGTGCTTCATCCTGGCCACTCACCTGGTCCGGCGGTATGTGGGGCGCCTTTTGCTGGTCCCTGGCTGTTGCCATTGACGGTGCTCCAATCGGTGCCAGCCTGCTGGTGAGGTTTAATGCTGTGAATCCCGGTCCCTGTTGACAAACACAAACATCAGCACAAAGCACACTTCAGTGGCCAGCGGGGCCTCGGGGCAAACACTGGGCTCATTGTGCAGCTGGATGGCTTGGATGTGGAGTGTCACAGGGTGGACGCAGCAAAGACGTTACCATTAAAGGGACAATGTCACAATCTAGTAGCGGAATTGGATTTGCAAAAGTGGCTTCTAGCATTGTATGGTTGCCTCAGCAATAGTACTGCCCTGCTGGTGCCACGTTTCTCACCGAAGAGGATTTTGGTGGGAGATACATCTACTAGATTGTGACAGCATCCATTTACCCCGATTAAAGGGGTTGTCCATCAACAGTATATCTGCGAAGGTCCGACAGGGGTCCCAGGTGGCAATCAGCAGATCCCGGGGCCAATGGACTCATGCACTGAACTGATTTTTTGCAGGAAGCAGACATTGCCGTTTCCACTGCAACTACCAGGTTTGGTATTACAGGCAAAGTTGTAATACCAAGCTTGGCCACTACAGTGAGGGCAGAGCCATCTGCTTCCTGTAGAAATCAGCTGGGTGTACAAGTGCACTGGCCCAAAGCTAAATGGTGGGGGAAGTCTCAGGCAATAGACCCCCGTCAATCTACTTTCAATGGCCATTCCAAGGACAGGCCATCAGTAGTATATACCTGGACAACTCCCTTAAGTCCAGGTGCCATAAGAGTAGAACAGGACATCCGGGGCTTTGAAGGGGTTGTCCAGGGAGCAAAACACTTACCCGGACCTGCACTATCAGAACCTCCACTTCTGGCCCGGGTACAATGCTGGTCACATGGTATTGACTCTCTGTGCCGATCACTACAGGGGGCTGATTTTAATAACAAAGCCTCCCTTTTCTGTGCCGGCCATAACCGAGAAGGGAGCTTGCTTAATTAAAGGGGATAACTTTCTGATCTGTAGGGGTCCAAATGCTGGGAAATCCACTGATCCCAAGAAAGCTGTTCCCAGGGGTCTTTGCAGCAGTGGAGTAAAGGACGCACATGCACCACCGCGCCATTCATTTTAATGACAGCGATAGAAAGGGCCAAGTACAAGCATTCCACAATCTTCAATGCTGTCACCGAAATGAATGGAGCTTCGGTGACCATAATGACTGGTGGAGGTCCGAGCGGTCAGACGCCCACCCAACATAAAGTGATCCCCGACCTGGGAACAAGGGATAACGTCTTTACGATGAGAAGAACACCCAGCCTCTTCCAATGACACGAGCACAGAGCCCACGCCACGCGGCCCGCTGCAGGGACTGGAGGTTTGGGTAACCCCTTAAAGCCTGCACTGGGGTCCCTGATGTGCGCAGGTCTAAGAGTCCTGCAATCTAACAGGAACAGGCTGAAGTTGTTATAAATGGCTTCCATCTTCCATCGATGAGCGCCATGTAGAGCGGGGGTCTCAGTTAAGGGAATAACTTAAAGGGGACAACTTATACAACCACTTTAAGGGGCCACCAATTCATAGGAAGAATTAAGAACATAACCACAGTGGACATGAATGTATAGGCAGGAGGTCATGTAAGAGTCGCCCTCTGCTGGTGACTTGTTCCCTCTCATGCAGGAGCAGTTTATTGACAGCAGGTCAGATAATTACCAGTTGGCGCTTTGCCCTGGGACGCAGTCTTCATGTTGGGCAAGGTTTGTGACTTCAGCGGCACGTCAGGCACTTGTGTGGTTGCGCCGCCCTCGGAGTAAGGAGGTTTGACCAGCAGCTCGGGCCTGGAAGGCAGACGAGGCATGGTGGCGGACTGGATGTAAGGGCCGACGGCCGCCACTCTGCTGGAGCCGTTCCCTACCTGCTGAGGTAGATTCCCATCAGTTGAGATCTAGATTGAAGAGAGGTGGCAAGCTCAAACACAAAAACACACACACACACAGCGATATGGCAGAAGATGAGCGGCATGCCCGGTGGGGGAGGGGCGGCAGAGCATCAGGCATGGGGGGCATGCATCGGGTATATCATAAGCAATAGATGACAAAGCACCAAAACTCTATGCAGTTCCAGAACATTGGCAGCCAGAGGCCCGGGGCTTTGGCAGACTGCCTGGCATAATATACGTGCCCCCTGCCTATACGCAGTCTCTCGCATGCAGGTGGCAGGACAACACACATCCTGTCTTGGCAGCAGAGCTCGGTGCTGTCGGCAGCCGCCATCGTCCTCTCCTCGCTAAAGGCAGAAAAAGAGAAACGGCGGCCTCATGGGAGATGCTGCAGCTTCCTAATATACGGTGACTTTGTTCTTCACCATTTTCAAGATCAATGCTTGCTGTTAGTGAACGCAAACATGCTTTCATATCTAGAAGGCGTAAAACCCGGACAGACTGATACGCTGAAGGTTTGTTACAATTGTATCCGTATAGACAATCCTCAGGCGGGACTCTAGACTGATACATTGTAACAAACCGTCATAGGAGAGAGATTAGTGCTGCTGATGTGCTCGCCTCACAGAGGATCGTCTACTGTAACAAACCCTCAGCTGTGAGAAGTACCGGGTCTGATGAGGTTTGCAGCCTCTAGCTGTAAACCAGAATTTTCCTTCTTAACCCCGTGGCGAAATCTAATGTACATGTACGTCGGACGTGCGTGGGTTTTGTACGGGGTGGGCTTGGGGGTGGAGCCCGCTCAATACGAGGCCATAACCATATCAATATTGATAGCATTCAAATGGCCCAAGGAGGGACGAGAATGAGAAATCCCTCACTTGTCGGTATCGCTTGGTTTCAAGATGACCTAAAACCAAGCGACTATCGGCCTTGTGAAAACAGGCAAGCGTTCATCTATGAATCACTGCCAGTGTGCAGTGAATGAAGGCGGGCAGCCGGAAGAGATTTCTGGCCCGCTCCACCTCCATTCACAGAACGGCCATTGGTCCTGTGTAAAAGCATAGGAGCGACAGTCTGTGGGACAGCAGTCAGTGCCTGCCATGTTCCCCCGGGATCGGAGCGGAAGCACTGCTCCGACTTGTTTGTAGTGGCCGGCACCCGTAACTGCAAACACAGCTCTTATTAATGGGAGCTGTACTTGTATCTGCAGACGCAGCTTCCTTTGATTACAATGAGAGCTGTGCCTGCAATTACAAGAACCGACCACTACACAGAGATCGGAGAAGTACTTCTGCGGCGAGTGCTGCCTGGATAACCCCTTTAAGCATGAAGGGCACCCTGGAGACCCTCACAAGACCCCAGGCCACAATGATGGATTAATGGATGTTTGCAATCCTGTCATCGGGGCCCATTCAGGAAACAGAAAGCCCCCTTTTCTGTTGGGCCATTTAAATGCTGTCAGAATGACAGTGACATCTAGAAAGTTCTCAGATCCCGGCAGTTGCAGCCAGATGTAGACGGCCGACACCTGCTGCATATAGAGTGGGGTCAAATGACACCCGGCATCTGTCGTCCATGTCAGTGGTTTCCAAGGGGTTAAAATAGAACTAAACCTTAAAAACAAAAAAAAAACCCACGCTCCACAACTTTAGACAACTTGCAGTAACATGTCAAAAGTATTGATTGGAGGGAGTCCAGGTGCCGAGACCCCCACGATCACTAAAATGGACAGGCAGAAGGTGAGTCTCTCTGGATATGTCCACCCATGCCAGGAGCGGAGTACGGGCTCCATACAAAGTCTATAGAGTCCGTACACCACTAGCTGGTAGCAGACGATTGGGCACAGCACTCAGCCGAGCTCTTCTGTCACTTTGTTTTAGGATCGGTGGGAATCTCAGCATCTGGACCCCCATTCATCTATACTTCAGACACGTCAGACGTTTTTGTAAAAGCTTACCTATACTTTAACTGAAAGCAAGCAGAGGTCTTGAAAACAGTGAAAAATTGAAGCACAATGTACATTAGAAAGTTTAAGGATGCTTTTAAACCCATCTGAAAGCATCAAAGAAGAGCGATGTGCATGGCCCCAATACAGCCACAGAAGCAGAGCCTACAAGTAGATGGAAACGCTACAGCGGGTCGTCCCGTTCGTCTCGCTCACCCCAACTAATCATGCTGCGGATGAAGGTGCCCTTTGTGTCTGTGTAAGTGGGATGCCAGTCACAGCAGGAGGAATGTGTGCGTACATGGTTATTTACATGCCCTTTAATCTAAAGACCTCGCATTTCACACTTCAGAGGGCACAAAAGGCAAAGCATTGCTGCCAAAGGCTTGGTTGGCGCTAGGGAGGAGCCTACCCCAAACACACGAGCTGGCACGTGAACCATCAGCCATATATCAGGACAGCTATATAAAGCCGAACGCACCATCCCGAGGGCCACACGCCCCGCACATTGGCAGCGAAGCTTACAACACTAATGACGACTTATGTAAATGGAGGCCTGGGAACCTCTAAGCACCTCTGCCAGGGCAGTTATTAATAGCAAGGCGACCGGTGTTACAGGTTCTGCTGTCCCTTTAATTTATTAGTGCAGCTTCTCAGTTTGGATGGAGATGTTGAGGACTAAAATGGCAGCAGCCGGGTCCTCTGGGAGTGCAGGGGTTAATACTAGCCGCTCCGCATTGAGCCACATCACTTACTGGTACGTTCTCCTTTTGCTGCAGCGCCGCTTTCTTCTTCCAGAGCCGATCCCGCAGCTCGTTAACACGCTTGTCCATAGCAGCCACCTCGGAGTTGTGCTTGTTCAGACTCTCCCTCTGCTGCTGCAGCTTGGCATTCTGCTCCTGATTCAGTTTGTTCCTCAACTGAATGGAATCACACAACGACAAACACTTTAGACGGAGGGGCTCGGGAGAAAAAAGACAGGCTAAAGCAAAGCCCTGCATGCTAATGCTAAAAAGGACAAACGCGGCGCGCAGCTTCCTGAAAAAGCCCTCTACCTATACAGGGACAGCCGGGAAGGCCAAACCGCAGCGCTGCAGAGACAAACACCTAACAATTAGGACTGGAGACGGCTAAAAATACATAGCAGCCATCTAGGATAGCGATGTACACCGGCCGGAGCGCTACGGACATCCTCAAGGTCCCACTACAGCCCGATCTGCCCTGCAGAGACATTGAATAGCTCTTCATGTAATGCACAGGGGTGCCGGCCTGCAGAGCCGCTCTTGGTAACGGCCGCCTGCTTTGGTCTCACAGTGAACAATTCACCCCCCTGCTAAATCTGTCCCTAGAACAATGGACTTCACCTGCAATCAGCATCACAAACCACTCGGGATGTGCAGACAACACGAAACGGAACATCCCCAAAAACTAGCACTCTCGTGTCGTGTGCAAACTAGTTGCAATTGGTCCGATAGGCGCTTTATTTGCAGGACTGTTCTGGCCTTATTCTTCCCCCTTGATACCAGGAAGCAAGATGGCCGCAACCGGAACCATCCCCCAAAGATCACCTTTTCACGTGGTACAGAAATTAGTTTCAAGCGGTCCGATAGGAGTTTCATTTGCAGGACTGGTTCGGCTCTTTCCCCTTCATCCTTTCAGAACGCACCCATTGGCTTAGTTTGACGTCTCCAGCTCCCTTGAGCAGGAGGCTATGTGCGCTCCACTTCCCAAATCGGTGCAAGCACACTGATGTTCCCCGCAGCAGCAATCTTGCTCACTGATCGGTGTTGTGACTCTGTTTACTTCGCCGGAAGCTGCACAGGGGACGGCGCATGTGCTTGACATCAGAGAGCAAGAAAGCCGCAGCAGGGAGCGTCAATGTGCATGCGCAGATTCCAAGAAGAAGAGCGCATGCGCAGTTAGTGTGAAGCACATAAAGGGGCTGGAGATGTCCAGCAAGAGCCATGGGGCGCGTTTTGAGAGGACGGAGGGGAAGAAATCCCAGAGCAGTCCTGCAAATGAAACACTCATCAGACTAGTCACAGCTAATTTGCATACCACGTGAGAAACAAGAAAACGGCAATTTTAGAGGACCAGAATGACTGAAGAAATGCAAAAAGTCACGGCTAGAATCTTCTGCATGTCCTACATCTTTAAAGGAGATTAGTTTGGGATGCTATTAGGGGGCAGACTTACTTTAGGTATAACTGTGCTTTCTATAAACTCCAGACAAGTCATAGGCACACGTGAAAAGTTTTGATCGCTGGGGGTCCGGCTGAGAACCACAGCGATTGCTAGAATGAGCCAGCTGAGGCGCTTGTCTGAGCACGGTCACTGCTCGCTAACTGAAGGAGGACCTAAAAACTTCGTCTTCAGCAGTGACAGCGTTTGTTCCAGCGATTGTTGGGGGTCAATTTTAATCTGTAGATGTAAACCATGAAGGTTCCTATTGAATGACAGCAGGCGGATATCTTTAAAAGCACCCCCCCCCCCACAAAAAAAAAAAAAACTAAATTATAGTGACAAAACATTGGTGAAACCAGAATACCCCTTTAAAAGTGGGTCGGCCAGGTCTGTATCCAGGGACAGCATGGGACGGAGGGGCTGGTTTGGGTATATAGTAGTTCTAGGATTTGATTCAGTAATTTCAAGGAAACTCTGGAGCCAGGACTCAGAGCCGGTTAGTTCTGCTTCAACCGCCTACAAACTTGTGAGTGACAGCTTTTAATTTCGGAGGCTGTATACAGGAATAGCTGTTAGTCAGCTCTGTGTGGTTGCGGTTAAGCCGGGACTCACCGACTCTCTTCCCGAGTGGGCGGGGGAAGCAGCGACTTACCGGCAGCATGTGGTTCAGGCAGCAAGAACCTGACGACGGGTAACAGCTGGGACATTTATCAAACGGTGGTCTCATAGATCAACTATAAGGCTACCGGCACTATGATGCCTCTAGACCAGGGTTTCCCCAACTCCAGTCCTCACGGCCCCCAACAGGTCATGTTTTCAGGGTATCCTATAGTATGAACACCTGTGGCAATGTTTGAGGCACCGGCCATTATTCCATCACCTTGTAATACTGAGGAAATTCTGAAAACACGACCTGTTGGCGGTCCCTGAGGACGGGAGTTGGGGGAACACTAGGTCCCCGAGGACGGGAGTTGGGGGAACACTAGGTCCCCGAGGACGGGAGTTGGGGGAACACTAGGTCCCCGAGGACGGGAGTTGGGGGAACACTAGGTCCCCGAGGACGGGAGTTGGGGGAACACTAGGTCCCCGAGGACGGGAGTTGGGGGAACACTAGGTCCCCGAGGACGGGAGTTGGGGGAACACTAGGTCCCCGAGGACGGGAGTTGGGGGAACACTAGGTCCCCGAGGACGGGAGTTGGGGGAACACTAGGTCCCCGAGGACGGGAGTTGGGGGAACACTAGGTCCCCGAGGACGGGAGTTGGGGGAACACTAGGTCCCCGAGGACGGGAGTTGGGGGAACACTAGGTCCCCGAGGACGGGAGTTGGGGGAACACTAGGTCCCCGAGGACGGGAGTTGGGGGAACACTAGGTCCCCGAGGACGGGAGTTGGGGGAACACTAGGTCCCCGAGGACGGGAGTTGGGGGAACACTAGGTCCCCGAGGACGGGAGTTGGGGGAACACTAGGTCCCCGAGGACGGGAGTTGGGGGAACACTAGGTCCCCGAGGACGGGAGTTGGGGGAACACTAGGTCCCCGAGGACGGGAGTTGGGGGAACACTAGGTCCCCGAGGACGGGAGTTGGGGGAACACTAGGTCCCCGAGGACGGGAGTTGGGGGAACACTAGGTCCCCGAGGACGGGAGTTGGGGGAACACTAGGTCCCCGAGGACGGGAGTTGGGGGAACACTAGGTCCCCGAGGACGGGAGTTGGGGGAACACTAGGTCCCCGAGGACGGGAGTTGGGGGAACACTAGGTCCCCGAGGACGGGAGTTGGGGGAACACTAGGTCCCCGAGGACGGGAGTTGGGGGAACACTAGGTCCCCGAGGACGGGAGTTGGGGGAACACTAGGTCCCCGAGGACGGGAGTTGGGGGAACACTAGGTCCCCGAGGACGGGAGTTGGGGGAACACTAGGTCCCCGAGGACGGGAGTTGGGGGAACACTAGGTCCCCGAGGACGGGAGTTGGGGGAACACTAGGTCCCCGAGGACGGGAGTTGGGGGAACACTAGGTCCCCGAGGACGGGAGTTGGGGGAACACTAGGTCCCCGAGGACGGGAGTTGGGGGAACACTAGGTCCCCGAGGACGGGAGTTGGGGGAACACTAGGTCCCCGAGGACGGGAGTTGGGGGAACACTAGGTCCCCGAGGACGGGAGTTGGGGGAACACTAGGTCCCCGAGGACGGGAGTTGGGGGAACACTAGGTCCCCGAGGACGGGAGTTGGGGGAACACTAGGTCCCCGAGGACGGGAGTTGGGGGAACACTAGGTCCCCGAGGACGGGAGTTGGGGGAACACTAGGTCCCCGAGGACGGGAGTTGGGGGAACACTAGGTCCCCGAGGACGGGAGTTGGGGGAACACTAGGTCCCCGAGGACGGGAGTTGGGGGAACACTAGGTCCCCGAGGACGGGAGTTGGGGGAACACTAGGTCCCCGAGGACGGGAGTTGGGGGAACACTAGGTCCCCGAGGACGGGAGTTGGGGGAACACTAGGTCCCCGAGGACGGGAGTTGGGGGAACACTAGGTCCCCGAGGACGGGAGTTGGGGGAACACTAGGTCCCCGAGGACGGGAGTTGGGGGAACACTAGGTCCCCGAGGACGGGAGTTGGGGGAACACTAGGTCCCCGAGGACGGGAGTTGGGGGAACACTAGGTCCCCGAGGACGGGAGTTGGGGGAACACTAGGTCCCCGAGGACGGGAGTTGGGGGAACACTAGGTCCCCGAGGACGGGAGTTGGGGGAACACTAGGTCCCCGAGGACGGGAGTTGGGGGAACACTAGGTCCCCGAGGACGGGAGTTGGGGGAACACTAGGTCCCCGAGGACGGGAGTTGGGGGAACACTAGGTCCCCGAGGACGGGAGTTGGGGGAACACTAGGTCCCCGAGGACGGGAGTTGGGGGAACACTAGGTCCCCGAGGACGGGAGTTGGGGGAACACTAGGTCCCCGAGGACGGGAGTTGGGGGAACACTAGGTCCCCGAGGACGGGAGTTGGGGGAACACTAGGTCCCCGAGGACGGGAGTTGGGGGAACACTAGGTCCCCGAGGACGGGAGTTGGGGGAACACTAGGTCCCCGAGGACGGGAGTTGGGGGAACACTAGGTCCCCGAGGACGGGAGTTGGGGGAACACTAGGTCCCCGAGGACGGGAGTTGGGGGAACACTAGGTCCCCGAGGACGGGAGTTGGGGGAACACTAGGTCCCCGAGGACGGGAGTTGGGGGAACACTAGGTCCCCGAGGACGGGAGTTGGGGGAACACTAGGTCCCCGAGGACGGGAGTTGGGGGAACACTAGGTCCCCGAGGACGGGAGTTGGGGGAACACTAGGTCCCCGAGGACGGGAGTTGGGGGAACACTAGGTCCCCGAGGACGGGAGTTGGGGGAACACTAGGTCCCCGAGGACGGGAGTTGGGGGAACACTAGGTCCCCGAGGACGGGAGTTGGGGGAACACTAGGTCCCCGAGGACGGGAGTTGGGGGAACACTAGGTCCCCGAGGACGGGAGTTGGGGGAACACTAGGTCCCCGAGGACGGGAGTTGGGGGAACACTAGGTCCCCGAGGACGGGAGTTGGGGGAACACTAGGTCCCCGAGGACGGGAGTTGGGGGAACACTAGGTCCCCGAGGACGGGAGTTGGGGGAACACTAGGTCCCCGAGGACGGGAGTTGGGGGAACACTAGGTCCCCGAGGACGGGAGTTGGGGGAACACTAGGTCCCCGAGGACGGGAGTTGGGGGAACACTAGGTCCCCGAGGACGGGAGTTGGGGGAACACTAGGTCCCCGAGGACGGGAGTTGGGGGAACACTAGGTCCCCGAGGACGGGAGTTGGGGGAACACTAGGTCCCCGAGGACGGGAGTTGGGGGAACACTAGGTCCCCGAGGACGGGAGTTGGGGGAACACTAGGTCCCCGAGGACGGGAGTTGGGGGAACACTAGGTCCCCGAGGACGGGAGTTGGGGGAACACTAGGTCCCCGAGGACGGGAGTTGGGGGAACACTAGGTCCCCGAGGACGGGAGTTGGGGGAACACTAGGTCCCCGAGGACGGGAGTTGGGGGAACACTAGGTCCCCGAGGACGGGAGTTGGGGGAACACTAGGTCCCCGAGGACGGGAGTTGGGGGAACACTAGGTCCCCGAGGACGGGAGTTGGGGGAACACTAGGTCCCCGAGGACGGGAGTTGGGGGAACACTAGGTCCCCGAGGACGGGAGTTGGGGGAACACTAGGTCCCCGAGGACGGGAGTTGGGGGAACACTAGGTCCCCGAGGACGGGAGTTGGGGGAACACTAGGTCCCCGAGGACGGGAGTTGGGGGAACACTAGGTCCCCGAGGACGGGAGTTGGGGGAACACTAGGTCCCCGAGGACGGGAGTTGGGGGAACACTAGGTCCCCGAGGACGGGAGTTGGGGGAACACTAGGTCCCCGAGGACGGGAGTTGGGGGAACACTAGGTCCCCGAGGACGGGAGTTGGGGGAACACTAGGTCCCCGAGGACGGGAGTTGGGGGAACACTAGGTCCCCGAGGACGGGAGTTGGGGGAACACTAGGTCCCCGAGGACGGGAGTTGGGGGAACACTAGGTCCCCGAGGACGGGAGTTGGGGGAACACTAGGTCCCCGAGGACGGGAGTTGGGGGAACACTAGGTCCCCGAGGACGGGAGTTGGGGGAACACTAGGTCCCCGAGGACGGGAGTTGGGGGAACACTAGGTCCCCGAGGACGGGAGTTGGGGGAACACTAGGTCCCCGAGGACGGGAGTTGGGGGAACACTAGGTCCCCGAGGACGGGAGTTGGGGGAACACTAGGTCCCCGAGGACGGGAGTTGGGGGAACACTAGGTCCCCGAGGACGGGAGTTGGGGGAACACTAGGTCCCCGAGGACGGGAGTTGGGGGAACACTAGGTCCCCGAGGACGGGAGTTGGGGGAACACTAGGTCCCCGAGGACGGGAGTTGGGGGAACACTAGGTCCCCGAGGACGGGAGTTGGGGGAACACTAGGTCCCCGAGGACGGGAGTTGGGGGAACACTAGGTCCCCGAGGACGGGAGTTGGGGGAACACTAGGTCCCCGAGGACGGGAGTTGGGGGAACACTAGGTCCCCGAGGACGGGAGTTGGGGGAACACTAGGTCCCCGAGGACGGGAGTTGGGGGAACACTAGGTCCCCGAGGACGGGAGTTGGGGGAACACTAGGTCCCCGAGGACGGGAGTTGGGGGAACACTAGGTCCCCGAGGACGGGAGTTGGGGGAACACTAGGTCCCCGAGGACGGGAGTTGGGGGAACACTAGGTCCCCGAGGACGGGAGTTGGGGGAACACTAGGTCCCCGAGGACGGGAGTTGGGGGAACACTAGGTCCCCGAGGACGGGAGTTGGGGGAACACTAGGTCCCCGAGGACGGGAGTTGGGGGAACACTAGGTCCCCGAGGACGGGAGTTGGGGGGAACACTAGGTCCCCGAGGACGGGAGTTGGGGGAACACTAGGTCCCCGAGGACGGGAGTTGGGGGAACACTAGGTCCCCGAGGACGGGAGTTGGGGGAACACTAGGTCCCCGAGGACGGGAGTTGGGGGAACACTAGGTCCCCGAGGACGGGAGTTGGGGGAACACTAGGTCCCCGAGGACGGGAGTTGGGGGAACACTAGGTCCCCGAGGACGGGAGTTGGGGGAACACTAGGTCCCCGAGGACGGGAGTTGGGGGAACACTAGGTCCCCGAGGACGGGAGTTGGGGGAACACTAGGTCCCCGAGGACGGGAGTTGGGGGAACACTAGGTCCCCGAGGACGGGAGTTGGGGGAACACTAGGTCCCCGAGGACGGGAGTTGGGGGAACACTAGGTCCCCGAGGACGGGAGTTGGGGGAACACTAGGTCCCCGAGGACGGGAGTTGGGGGAACACTAGGTCCCCGAGGACGGGAGTTGGGGGAACACTAGGTCCCCGAGGACGGGAGTTGGGGGAACACTAGGTCCCCGAGGACGGGAGTTGGGGGAACACTAGGTCCCCGAGGACGGGAGTTGGGGGAACACTAGGTCCCCGAGGACGGGAGTTGGGGGAACACTAGGTCCCCGAGGACGGGAGTTGGGGGAACACTAGGTCCCCGAGGACGGGAGTTGGGGGAACACTAGGTCCCCGAGGACGGGAGTTGGGGGAACACTAGGTCCCCGAGGACGGGAGTTGGGGGAACACTAGGTCCCCGAGGACGGGAGTTGGGGGAACACTAGGTCCCCGAGGACGGGAGTTGGGGGAACACTAGGTCCCCGAGGACGGGAGTTGGGGGAACACTAGGTCCCCGAGGACGGGAGTTGGGGGAACACTAGGTCCCCGAGGACGGGAGTTGGGGGAACACTAGGTCCCCGAGGACGGGAGTTGGGGAACACTAGGTCCCCGAGGACGGGAGTTGGGGGAACACTAGGTCCCCGAGGACGGGAGTTGGGGGAACACTAGGTCCCCGAGGACGGGAGTTGGGGGAACACTAGGTCCCCGAGGACGGGAGTTGGGGGAACACTAGGTCCCCGAGGACGGGAGTTGGGGGAACACTAGGTCCCCGAGGACGGGAGTTGGGGGAACACTAGGTCCCCGAGGACGGGAGTTGGGGGAACACTAGGTCCCCGAGGACGGGAGTTGGGGGAACACTAGGTCCCCGAGGACGGGAGTTGGGGGAACACTAGGTCCCCGAGGACGGGAGTTGGGGGAACACTAGGTCCCCGAGGACGGGAGTTGGGGGAACACTAGGTCCCCGAGGACGGGAGTTGGGGAACACTAGGTCCCCCGAGGACGGGAGTTGGGGGAACACTAGGTCCCCGAGGACGGGAGTTGGGGGAACACTAGGTCCCCGAGGACGGGAGTTGGGGGAACACTAGGTCCCCGAGGACGGGAGTTGGGGGAACACTAGGTCCCCGAGGACGGGAGTTGGGGGAAACACTAGGTCCCCGAGGACGGGAGTTGGGGGAACACTAGGTCCCCGAGGACGGGAGTTGGGGGAACACTAGGTCCCCGAGGACGGGAGTTGGGGGAACACTAGGTCCCCGAGGACGGAGTTGGGGGAACACTAGGTCCCCGAGGACGGGAGTTGGGGGAACACTAGGTCCCCGAGGACGGGAGTTGGGGGAACACTAGGTCCCCGAGGACGGGAGTTGGGGGAACACTAGGTCCCCGAGGACGGGAGTTGGGGGAACACTAGGTCCCCGAGGACGGGAGTTGGGGGAACACTAGGTCCCCGAGGACGGGAGTTGGGGGAACACTAGGTCCCCGAGGACGGGAGTTGGGGGAACACTAGGTCCCCGAGGACGGGAGTTGGGGGAACACTAGGTCCCCGAGGACGGGAGTTGGGGGAACACTAGGTCCCCCGAGGACGGGAGTTGGGGGAACACTAGGTCCCCGAGGACGGGAGTTGGGGGAACACTAGGTCCCCGAGGACGGGAGTTGGGGGAACACTAGGTCCCCGAGGACGGGAGTTGGGGAACACTAGGTCCCCGAGGACGGGAGTTGGGGGAACACTAGGTCCCCGAGGACGGGAGTTGGGGGAACACTAGGTCCCCGAGGACGGGAGTTGGGGGAACACTAGGTCCCCGAGGACGGGAGTTGGGGGAACACTAGGTCCCCGAGGACGGGAGTTGGGGGAACACTAGGTCCCCGAGGACGGGAGTTGGGGGAACACTAGGTCCCCGAGGACGGGAGTTGGGGGAACACTAGGTCCCCGAGGACGGGAGTTGGGGGAACACTAGGTCCCCGAGGACGGGAGTTGGGGGAACACTAGGTCCCCGAGGACGGGAGTTGGGGGGAACACTAGGTCCCCGAGGACGGGAGTTGGGGGAACACTAGGTCCCCGAGGACGGGAGTTGGGGGAACACTAGGTCCCCGAGGACGGGAGTTGGGGGAACACTAGGTCCCCGAGGACGGGAGTTGGGGGAACACTAGGTCCCCGAGGACGGGAGTTGGGGGAACACTAGGTCCCCGAGGACGGGAGTTGGGGGAACACTAGGTCCCCGAGGACGGGAGTTGGGGGAACACTAGGTCCCCCGAGGACGGGAGTTGGGGGAACACTAGGTCCCCGAGGACGGGAGTTGGGGGAACACTAGGTCCCCGAGGACGGGAGTTGGGGGAACACTAGGTCCCCGAGGACGGGAGTTGGGGGGAACACTAGGTCCCCGAGGACGGGAGTTGGGGGAACACTAAGGTCCCCGAGGACGGGAGTTGGGGGAACACTAGGTCCCCGAGGACGGGAGTTGGGGGAACACTAGGTCCCCGAGGACGGGAGTTGGGGGAACACTAGGTCCCCGAGGACGGGAGTTGGGGGAACACTAGGTCCCCGAGGACGGGAGTTGGGGGAACACTAGGTCCCCGAGGACGGGAGTTGGGGGAACACTAGGTCCCCGAGGACGGGAGTTGGGGGAACACTAGGTCCCCGAGGACGGGAGTTGGGGGAACACTAGGTCCCCGAGGACGGGAGTTGGGGGAACACTAGGTCCCCGAGGACGGGAGTTGGGGGAACACTAGGTCCCCGAGGACGGGAGTTGGGGGAACACTAGGTCCCCGAGGACGGGAGTTGGGGGAACACTAGGTCCCCGAGGACGGGAGTTGGGGGAACACTAGGTCCCCGAGGACGGGAGTTGGGGGAACACTAGGTCCCCGAGGACGGGAGTTGGGGGAACACTAGGTCCCCGAGGACGGGAGTTGGGGGAACACTAGGTCCCCGAGGACGGGAGTTGGGGGAACACTAGGTCCCCGAGGACGGGAGTTGGGGGAACACTAGGTCCCCGAGGACGGGAGTTGGGGGAACACTAGGTCCCCGAGGACGGGAGTTGGGGGAACACTAGGTCCCCGAGGACGGGAGTTGGGGGAACACTAGGTCCCCGAGGACGGGAGTTGGGGGAACACTAGGGTCCCCGAGGACGGGAGTTGGGGGAACACTAGGTCCCCGAGGACGGGAGTTGGGGGAACACTAGGTCCCCGAGGACGGGAGTTGGGGGAACACTAGGTCCCCGAGGACGGGAGTTGGGGGAACACTAGGTCCCCGAGGACGGGAGTTGGGGGAACACTAGGTCCCCGAGGACGGGAGTTGGGGGAACACTAGGTCCCCGAGGACGGGAGTTGGGGGAACACTAGGTCCCCGAGGACGGGAGTTGGGGGAACACTAGGTCCCCGAGGACGGGAGTTGGGGGAACACTAGGTCCCCGAGGACGGGAGTTGGGGGAACACTAGGTCCCCGAGGACGGGAGTTGGGGGAACACTAGGTCCCCGAGGACGGGAGTTGGGGGAACACTAGGTCCCCGAGGACGGGAGTTGGGGGAACACTAGGTCCCCGAGGACGGGAGTTGGGGGAACACTAGGTCCCCGAGGACGGGAGTTGGGGGAACACTAGGTCCCCCGAGGACGGGAGTTGGGGGAACACTAGGTCCCCGAGGACGGGAGTTGGGGGAACACTAGGTCCCCGAGGACGGGAGTTGGGGGAACACTAGGTCCCCGAGGACGGGAGTTGGGGGAACACTAGGTCCCCGAGGACGGGAGTTGGGGGAACACTAGGTCCCCGAGGACGGGAGTTGGGGGAACACTAGGTCCCCGAGGACGGGAGTTGGGGGAACACTAGGTCCCCGAGGACGGGAGTTGGGGGAACACTAGGTCCCCGAGGACGGGAGTTGGGGGAACACTAGGTCCCCCGAGGACGGGAGTTGGGGGAACACTAGGTCCCCGAGGACGGGAGTTGGGGGAACACTAGGTCCCCGAGGACGGGAGTTGGGGGAACACTAGGTCCCCGAGGACGGGAGTTGGGGGAACACTAGGTCCCCGAGGACGGGAGTTGGGGGAACACTAGGTCCCCGAGGACGGGAGTTGGGGGAACACTAGGTCCCCGAGGACGGGAGTTGGGGGAACACTAGGTCCCCGAGGACGGGAGTTGGGGGAACACTAGGTCCCCGAGGACGGGAGTTGGGGGAACACTAGGTCCCCGAGGACGGGAGTTGGGGGAACACTAGGTCCCCGAGGACGGGAGTTGGGGGAACACTAGGTCCCCGAGGACGGGAGTTGGGGGAACACTAGGTCCCCGAGGACGGGAGTTGGGGGAACACTAGGTCCCCGAGGACGGGAGTTGGGGGAACACTAGGTCCCCGAGGACGGGAGTTGGGGGAACACTAGGTCCCCGAGGACGGGAGTTGGGGGAACACTAGGTCCCCGAGGACGGGAGTTGGGGGAACACTAGGTCCCCGAGGACGGGAGTTGGGGGAACACTAGGTCCCCGAGGACGGGAGTTGGGGGAACACTAGGTCCCCGAGGACGGGAGTTGGGGGAACACTAGGTCCCCGAGGACGGGAGTTGGGGGAACACTAGGTCCCCGAGGACGGGAGTTGGGGGAACACTAGGTCCCCGAGGACGGGAGTTGGGGGAACACTAGGTCCCCGAGGACGGGAGTTGGGGGAACACTAGGTCCCCGAGGACGGGAGTTGGGGGAACACTAGGTCCCCGAGGACGGGAGTTGGGGGAACACTAGGTCCCCGAGGACGGGAGTTGGGGGAACACTAGGTCCCCGAGGACGGGAGTTGGGGGAACACTAGGTCCCCGAGGACGGGAGTTGGGGGAACACTAGGTCCCCGAGGACGGGAGTTGGGGGAACACTAGGTCCCCGAGGACGGGAGTTGGGGGAACACTAGGTCCCCGAGGACGGGAGTTGGGGGAACACTAGGTCCCCGAGGACGGGAGTTGGGGGAACACTAGGTCCCCGAGGACGGGAGTTGGGGGAACACTAGGTCCCCGAGGACGGGAGTTGGGGGAACACTAGGTCCCCGAGGACGGGAGTTGGGGGAACACTAGGTCCCCGAGGACGGGAGTTGGGGGAACACTAGGTCCCCGAGGACGGGAGTTGGGGGAACACTAGGTCCCCGAGGACGGGAGTTGGGGGAAACACTAGGTCCCCGAGGGGACCGGGGAGTTGGGGGAACACTAGGTCCCCGAGGACGGGAGTTGGGGA